>NW_012237184.1:0-7332 GCF_000981445.1 Babesia bigemina
CTAAGATTCGTCAGTGTAATGTGGTACTGGAGTGTATACACGTTTCAATCATGTAACTGTTGTCCTTGGTGTTGTAAAGAATGTGTAAAAGATTTTTTTAACAGTTGCGGTGTATGTGCAGCATATTCCCAAGTGAACCGGCTTAAGAAGCAATGCAATCGTAACGGATGCAACGCCGGAAAACAAAATTGCACTAATATTTACAAGTGTGAATGTAACTGTTGTTTTCAGCAACGTAAACTTCAACCTCTTCCCCCAGCTCCCTCCGGTGATTTGTCTCACACCGCCAGTGAACCGCAGACGTTCGCTCTCTCCACTGAACCAAATCCCGTTGACATCTCTGATGCAGGAGACTCTCCACCTTCCCCCCCTCCCTACTCCGCCATCGCCGCCGTCATCGTTGCCATCATCGTCGCCATCATCCTGCTCGACCTGTGCATCTTCCGCTTCCCGGTGGGCCGCAACATCCGCGATTTCCTCGTACGCAAGATACCCTTCTGCATCGCGTTCTACAGCTAAACTCAGCAATTTGTTAGCGCTGAAATCGTCATCCAAATTCCACTGATCACCTAACTGGCAACTGACATCTAATGTTGTAGACAGCGTAATGGTTGCGTTGATGACCAATCGCATGAGCAGTGAGGTGACCTAGCACATGACCAAAGTGCTGACCTATGTGCTGACCAACGTGCTGACCAAAGTGCTGACCAATGACATGACCAAAGTGGTGACCAAAGCCATGACCAAAGTGTTGACCAATACCATGACCAATGCCATGACCAAAGTGTCGACCAACGTGTTGACCAATGTGCTGACCAATGCCATGACCAGAGTGCTGACCAATGCCATGACCAAAGTGCTGACCAAAGCGCTGACCAAAGTGGTGACCAAGCACCTGACCAAGTTGATGGTCACGGCAGCGATGACATGGTCACGGCAGCGATGACATGGTGACGGCAGCGGTGACATGGTTACGGCAGCGATGACATGGTCACGGCAGCGATGACATGGTCACAGCAGCGATGACATGGTGACCAGAGTAGTGATTATCATCCACTCTTCATCGCTCCTTAACCCACTCCACATCGCTCCTTTACCCACTCTTCATCGCTCCCTAATCCACTCTACATCGCTCCCTTCTCCACTCTACATCGCCCCTTTACCCACTCCACATCGCTCCCTAACCCACTCTACATCGCCCCTTTATCCACTCTACATCGCTCCCTTATCCACTCTACATCGCCCCTTTATCCACTCTACATCGCCCCTTAACCCACGCCACATCGCCCCTTAACCCACGCCACATCGCTCTTTTATCCACTCCACATCGCCACTTAACCCACTCTACATCGCCCCTTAATCCACTCCACATCGCTCCCTAACCCACTCCACATCGCTCCTTTATCCACTCTAATCGCTCTCTAACCCACTCCACATCGCTCCTTTATCCACTCTACATCGCCCCTTTATCCACTCCACATCGCCCCTTTACCCACTCTACATCGCTCCTTAACCCACTCCACATCGCTCCCTAACCCACTCTACATCGCCCCTTTACCCACTCTACATCGCCCCTTTATCCACTCTACATCGCCCCTTAATCCACTCTACATCGCCCCTTAACCCTTTCTACATCGCCCCTTTATCCACTCTACATCGCCCCTTAACCCACTCTCCATCGCCCCTTTACCCACTTTACATCGCCCCTTAACCCACACTACATCGCTCCCTAACCCACTCTACATCGCTCCCTAATCCACTCTACATCGCCCCTTTACCCACTCTACATCGCCCCTTTACCCACTCTACATCGCTCCCTAACCCACCCTACATCGCTCCTCTATCCACTCTACATCGCTCCCTAACCCACTCTACATCGCTCCCTAACCCACCCTACATCGCTCCTTAACCCACTCTACATCGCTCCTTTATCCACTACACATCGCTCCCTAATCCACTCTACATCGCCCCTTTACCCACTCTACATCGCCCCTTAATCCACTCTTCATCGCTCCTTTACCCACCCTACATCGCCCCTTAAGCCACCCTACATCGCCCCTTTATCCACTCTACATCGCTCCTTAACCCACCCTACATCGCTCCCTAACCCACTCCACATCGCCCCTTTATCCACTCCACATCGCTCCTTTATCCACTCTACATCGCCCTTTTATCCACTCTACATCGCTCCTTAACCCACTCCACATCGCCCCTTAACCCACTCTACATCGCCCCTTTACCCACTCTACATCGCTCCCTAACCCACTCCACATCGCCCCTTTATCCACTCTACATCGCCCCTTTACCCACTCTACATCGCTCGAATTACCTCGCCATAATACCGCTATGACCTCCATTAACCATCACAATAACTTGTGCCTTGTCACCCTCCACTTCCCTTCTTCCACCTCTTGCCACTGCCATGTCCCATCATGTTCGCCTTAACTCCAAATCTCTCGAATTACTTCGTTATATTAACGCTATGACCTCCATAAACCTTTATAATAACTTGCTGATACTGACCATTCTCTTAGTGACGATGCTACTAAAAAAGCTTTGGAGGACATTGAAGAGCGTGAGAAACAACTTAAAGAACTTGAAAATAAGCTTAGCATTTTTACTGAAAAAAATAAGTCTGATGATTGTAAAAATCTCTTAGATAATTTATGTGACGGCCTCGAAAAATTCCTCGGCTTCAACTCTGAGTCCAAAGGCTACGACGGCACTGGGATAGTGTACTCCGACCTGGATAGGCTGTGTGACGGGGTGATGGGATTTTTGAGTGGTGTTCTCAGTAACATCCAAAACCATTTAGGGCAGCATAAAACACAAATTAATGAAGCTATTGAAGCTTTGAAGACCAATAAACACGCCGGTAAAAAAGGTTTTAGTGTTGCGATTGGAAGTGTGGTCGCAGGGGTGCGGGGGTATAATGATGGTGTCAGAGACTCTAATAACAGAGTCATGAATCCGATAAAAATTCTACAAGAGGATGTAAAACATCTTAATAATCAGGTGAGTGAATTGGATGAAAATAATTCTGATGCAGGTGAAATTGTCAAGACCGTGGACAGGGCTGAGATGCTTGCCAAGCAGTTCTTTGACGCCGGTCAGGCTTTCTGCAACAAACTCAATGACAATAATAAACACATTTTAGACCTTAATTCTAATTGTAGAGATCGTGTAAATGTTGCATTAAACAATGTTTCGTATGAGGGTAAGAGGCTGTATAAGCTGGCGGAGAAGGAGCGAGGGGACTTGAAGAGTATGGAGGAGGAAATTAAGAGTGTTCACGAATTCCTAAAAGCTGAGATCACGAAAGAGTTTACTGAGCAGGTTACGGACCTAGTGTACCAATTGAACACGAAGGTTACAATTATTAGGGTAAAAATTGAAGGTATTGGCATAATTCTGCAAAACCGTATAAAAGATATATTGCAGTGGATCAAGGATGCAAATGCCACAATTCAGGCGGCTAAATACAGACTGCAAAATATATTGGATGACGTAAAATGGGATGAAAAAGGGCAAAGGAGAAAAGACGTCGAAAACGCCGCAAAGGAGTTAAGAGATAAGGCGTCAGAACTTCATAAGGCAGGGGAATCCGCCAGAAAAGATGCGGTTGCTCAGGTGAAAAAGGCACTGGAGGAGGTTGCATCAATGAATGAAGATTTAAAGAAAGATTTGGGAGAGGTCAAACTGCAAATAAATAAAAAACTCGGAGAGGTTAAAACAGCAATCGGTAAACTCAACGAAGTCATTAGAACAGGCACAGCTGGTACAGGAGATAAAAATCGGAAATTTGCAGACGTTTTCAAACATGTGAAGTCAGAGCTCTACAAAATTAGGGGTAGCACCCTA
Organism: Babesia bigemina; assembly: GCF_000981445.1. Classification (NCBI taxonomy): domain Eukaryota; phylum Apicomplexa; class Aconoidasida; order Piroplasmida; family Babesiidae; genus Babesia; species Babesia bigemina. Next base: position 3,862 of record NW_012237184.1, read on the forward strand.
GGAAGCTTCGGTCTCGAAGGTATAAAAAAGCTCATAGTCGACGACTACTCCAAGCGTTTCAAAAAGACGTTCGAAAGCACAGTGCAGGGGTGGATAAAACTTATTTTGGACAATAATTCAGGAGTAAAGGGCTGGGTTGGGAAGTGGATAAAAGAGAAGAGCGGTAGCATCGGTTACTTTAAGGAGGGTTATATAACGAAGGGTAAAGAAGAATTCAGCAATTCACATACCGGTAAAATTGCGGAAGCAATTAGACCTGCGCTCGGAATATCGCTTGAAAATGCAACAATTCAGTCCGGCAAAAAGGAAACGGATGGGAATTTAGTCGCTGTATATGATTGTATCAAAAAATTTGAGCAGACGCTCAGTAGTAAGATAGATGAGGAGGGCCTCACGTCCGGTGATACTAGCGAACTTGTTAAAAGTATTGTAAAAGCTATCGAAACAGAAGTTAGGAGTCCCACACCGTCCAAGTTTGATTACGATTATTCCCTTGAACGCGCCGTTAAAACGGCGCTGGCAGCTCTCCAAGCAACAGCCCAGCAGGTGGCAGAAGAACTCAAATTGTTAATCGGTCATGAAAGTTCCAGGAAGATGTCCAAGATGGGAGATAACCTGGACTCTGCGGTTAGTGTGGCAAAAAAGCTGTTTCATAATATTGAAGCGTCTGTTGGTGAAGCCTTCACAGTGGACTACGTGACAAATATCGACCAGGCGATTGACGGGGTGGCTATCACGCTTGGTGGCAAGTTGCCTTACAAGGGAAGCGTTGTACTCGCTAATGGAGCTGCAAAAGTAAACGTTAACGATAATGCTTTTCCACATTACACTAAGCATGTCTCCCAAAGTATTGTGTCACCTCTGACGGGCAATCCTGATAATAGTGAGGGCGCCCTTCCATTGGAGATTGGAAAAATTGGAGCCAAAGTCAGGGAGGCTCTAACATCTATTGACTCAATCAATAACTATGCGGAATCACAGCTTCACTTAATTATACACCATGTCGAACAACTGTGCGGTGCCGTTAGGGAAAGCGGTGAACAAGCGCAACACTATTTAAACGATTTTATAAACAACTCTATTAACGGTACCAATGACAATGAACTAATTGGAATTAAGATGAAAATGGAAGGTCTCATACGAACCGATGTGGCACAAACCATAGAGGCTACTAAAAATTTCCAGACAGAATCTGAAGCATTTCGCGATGTAATAATGAAACATCTCGAACAATTTGTCAACATCCAAGTAGATAACTCTACTCGGCTCCTCACCACCGCCGCCCGCCGCAACTACGTCACCTCCATCAAATCGCTCCTCACCGCGTTCGCGGACAAGGTCAGCCAGGAGTTGGCGGGGTTGCCGGCGGAGATTGACAGGGATCTGCAAATCGGGTTCAAGGGGTTTATGAGGGTTATGGGAGGTAATAAGTACGTGTCAAAATCAACAAATACATATACATTTGAAGACTCTAATAGGTCTGAATTGTTCAACGTAATTAGTGAGTTTGCCCAGTCCTTGACGTCACCACTCACAGGCGCAGATCATCTTCAGAAATTTAAAAAATTATCCACCGAGTTCAACGCCTATTTTGCCAATATTCATAGGTATATCAAGCAACAAATTACTCCTGAAAGTCCACCACAGCCTCCGACCGAAGACCCCAATGTCAAGCTGCTGGACGCTGTCAACACTAATTTCGACGATTTGCTCAACCACCTTAAAAATGACTCTAAACCACCCAGAACATACTTATTTGACAATACTTACACTAATCTCCTCTCCCGCCTCTCCTCCTCCCTCACCGCTCTCTCCCCCTCCGCCTTCGCCAACCCCCGGCACCCGGAGCTGCTCGATGCGGTCAGAGCGGGGCTGCGGGGGTTTGTCGAGCAGATGGAGCGGGTGTATGTGAACGGGTATGAGGGAGATCCATCTATTCATTTTGCTTGGGATGGCACGTTTACAAGTAAATTAAGCGATCATGGTAAGAATTGCTGTAAAGTATTTCTCACAGTGCTGGAGATACTGAGTCACGACTTGGAAGAGTTGATGACAAAGTCTTCAAAGCAGTGGATGAGAAAACAAATTAATACTTATCAAGATGATACTTTTGGCAGATGGTTCGAGAGGCAAGGTTACAAGGTTAACACCGTTAAGGGCAAGCAGCATGGTGAGTTGCAGGACAAGGAGACTATGATGGGCAGCAAAATTTGCGATGAGATTCTAAGCCAACGCATTAAGAATTTTACTAAAGATAGCTTGCAGACGCCGTGGATTAAAGAACTTCTCGATCTCAAAAAAGCTACTAAGGGAAATACTCATCCACCCACTGTCCTAGACATTCTTCAATACCTCTCCTACCACCTCCACCATTACTATGAAGTCTGTCATTTGGGCACTTCAGGTTCTAAAAAACAACCATCTTCGATTTACGAAATGCTCATATGGTTCGCAGGCCTGCCTAATAATTCGGTCCATCGCGAATTAACGTTTAACTATTTCAGTACATTATTCGACGAGGCTGATGAACAAGCGTCGGATGAGAATAAGAAAGCGGTTATCGCTGTCGTTAATGGAGATGCGGAGGCAGGTGTACAAACTGAACCTTCAATTTCCGTCGTCAGCGACGTGTCCTTGCCAGCATATCCGCACAACATCACACCTGGTAGCCTCACTGCTGCGCTTACGGACGTATGCGCACAATCGCATTCAGTTCTCACAGCAATCCAAGGCCACGGTCATGCTGGTGGCGTATATGCTGTAGACTTCAACACCAATGAATTTAAATTCTCGTATCCAAGTGATCCTGCCAAATGCTTCGACGTGCTTGTGTGGGATCCTCTAGAGTCGACCTGCAGGCATGCAAGCTTGAGTATTCTATAGTCTCACCTAAATAGCTTGGCGTAATCATGGTCATAGCTGTTTCCTGTGTGAAATTGTTATCCGCTCACAATTCCACACAACATACGAGCCGGAAGCATAAAGTGTAAAGCCTGGGGTGCCTAATGAGTGAGCTAACTCACATTAATTGCGTTGCGCTCACTGCCCGCTTTCCAGTCGGGAAACCTGTCGTGCCAGCTGCATTAATGAATCGGCCAACGCGAACCCCTTGCGGCCGCCCGGGCCGTCGACCAATTCTCATGTTTGACAGCTTATCATCGAATTTCTGCCATTCATCCGCTTATTATCACTTATTCAGGCGTAGCAACCAGGCGTTTAAGGGCACCAATAACTGCCTTAAAAAAATTACGCCCCGCCCTGCCACTCATCGCAGTACTGTTGTAATTCATTAAGCATTCTGCCGACATGGAAGCCATCACAAACGGCATGATGAACCTGAATCGCCAGCGGCATCAGCACCTTGTCGCCTTGCGTATAATATTTGCCCATGGTGAAAACGGGGGCGAAGAAGTTGTCCATATTGGCCACGTTTAAATCAAAACTGGTGAAACTCACCCAGGGATTGGCTGA
>NW_012237185.1:0-3869 GCF_000981445.1 Babesia bigemina
GAAGCTGTAAGTTCTAAAAACTATACAAACGGCGGATCGAGAGTATGCACAAATGTGACGCTGCTATAGACGCTATTGCCGACAAGGTGACGGATAAATATAGATTACCATTCTCAAAGCTCAGAGAATGGTCCGAAGGAATTGAAGCTAACATCCACAGGCTTTTATCCGAATACTCGAAAACTGGTGAATTTATGCATCGATATTTGTACGACTTAAAAACGGAATTCCTGGATACCCAACTTGCCAAAATTCACTATAATTTATACGCACTGAAAAATGAAGAGTTTTCGCATACACAGGGCAGGATCCAAAGTGCCATCAAGACTGTGATTGCGATTGTTGAAAACCTGGAGACTGTGCCGAGTGACGTGAGAGAGAAGAGGAGAAAAGCAGACGAGCTTATGAAAAAATTGAAAATCGATGTAGAAAGCATTGTGATAGGTATTGATCTAGCTATAATTACAGCCGATCAAACGCTAACCAAAACTATCAATGACTTTGTAGAGGAATTAGTCAAATGTGAAAAAATGTGCAAGCAAGCCGTAGACGATCTTCGGAATAATATGCTTAATCAAATCAAAGCTTCATTCTTAATCGTCACGTCTAGCGTGCAGCAGCTCTTTGCAACTGAACGACAGGCGGACTTGAGAGCTTTGGAAATGTTAGTGGAAAGCCAAAGTATTATTATTGATGGACTCATATCCAATGCCATGAGAACAGGCGTCATAGGCTCTATGAAAACCTTGAGCGGTGTTCCTGCTGGTCATAAAGGTGATGTGACGGAAGAACATAATTTGCTTATGCAGCTCAGAAAGAAAATGGAGGAAGACGGGGAAAAGGTAGCAGAGTTAGTTCCCTACGTCCGTGCCTATCTCCGTCCCATTATCGTCTACAATAAAGACGAAATCGAAAGACTTATCGCCTCCCACCCTTCTCCCTCCACCGACTACCCCTCTCAACTCAAGGCCATTTTCGACAAACTCGTCGAACTTCTTAATCACCTCGAAAAAGACAAGTTATATAACTACGACCATAATTTCGTTGATTTACTCGCCTCCCTCAACTCTCTTGTTGACTCCCTCTCTCCCTCCTTCACCTCCCCCTCCCCCCTCCTCGCCCCCCTCAAGGCCGGCCTCTCCAAATTCGCCGAGCAACTCGGCCGCGCGTACGTGAACAGGTACTCGGGTAAACGATTCAACGGGGCTTTGTTGAAGGAAGTGGAAGATTCTGACTCCAAAAAAGCTGTTCCTGCTCTTAAACAAAAATCTGAGAAAAAGTACGATTTAACCCCTGAGGGCCGCAACTGCGCCAAGGTCTGCCTGACGATAGTGGAGATGGTGAAAGGGGAGTTGGATGTGTTGAGAGAGAAATGCAAATTAGATTGGCATTCCAAACAAATAGATCGTATTAGTGTTCTTGGTTCATTTTTAAGTGATTGCGGTTACGTTGTTTCCAATAGGGATAAGCAGGACGGCGAGTTGAGGCGTAGTGACCAGATGATGGGTTCACATATTCATGCAAAAATTAGGCAGGCACTTACGAACGTCGAAAACATCAAAACACATCTTTTGAAGTGCAAATCAAACGAGGATGAGAAGACCGGCAGAGAAAAGAAAAGTGATAAGTTCCACGTCCTTGATGTACTTGCCTGCCTCCATTGCCACCTGGAAACGTACTATACTCTCGGCCACATGGCATCTTTAACTGCCAAACGTAATCCATGTTCTGTGTACGAGATGCTAGTTTGGTGCGCTGGTTTGCATTATAATTCGGTTTACGAGATATTTGTGCGCGATGGTTTCACTGGTCTGATGGAGAAGCCGAAGAAGAAGATAATACAGGCGAGCGACGACGGATTGGAATTGGATGCTGAATATGACGATTTGACAGCGTACTACGTGGACGTGTTCCCGAGTAAGATCCGATATGATCATATACATTCTGCCATCAACCATATTTGTGCAACATCGCATGACGTGCTGACTCGCATCATCGGTCACGGCGACGAATACACAACGTACGGCGTAGACTTCTGCAATAACTCTCTCAAGTTCAGATATCCGACGTCGGCTGAGGAATGCCTTGACATGTTCCTCGACATCCTCCGCAGATTGTTCCCGCCGCTCAAATACCTGGAGACGCAGTGCAGCACCGCCGCGAGAGAGTACGGGTGGGCAGGTTGCCATTATGGCAAAGACGTACAGACAACCAACTGGCCCTGTAACGAACACTCTAGCACTAAAGTAACGTGCCAACCAAATGGTCAAGCAAAGTGCGAACCAAATTGCCAACCAAAATCGCCTTTAATGTCCTATCTTAACGATTGCTTACCTGGCCATTTACCTCATGCCCTGACTGACATCGGCTGCAAAGCGAAATGTACTACCTGCCCTAGATCCACGCCTGGAATGCCCTGTCTCACTCCCCTAGGATTCCGAGGTTTCTCCGGGACCAAGCGTGAAGGCAGAGACATAAGTGACGTGCTAGGCAAATTCTTTGACAACGGCAACCTTAAGGTCCTATTCAGCTTGCAAGCTAAAACTCCATCTACGTTACCGGAACACTTCGGTTTTGCATTATCCTTTGTAAAAGGGTGGAGTGATGTGACAGATACACGAAATCATAGCATTAAGCAGTCCATTGAAGCATCCATCGCCGACCGGTCTATTAATCTATATGAGCCACCCAGCACGCTCACCGACAAACTGCGTGACGCATATGGTAGTAAGCATATTCCTCATCTCAATAAGCCACATCTATCTGTATACGCTGACTTGTCAAGTCTTGCGGTAGCTAAACCATGTTCGGTTAAGGATGTCAACTGCGCTCCTTATCTCTCATCCCTATGCATCGATTCATATCATCACCTTGCAAAGAAACAATCCAACACCTACCTCTCCTGGTCCATCTACCTCCCGTGGACATTCTGGGACCTACTCAACAATCTCTACAACGCCTTCTGCTCCATCAACTGCCAGGACTGGGGATGCCGTGGATGTCTTCGTGGTGATAAGTGTAAGAAGGGGGAGCATGGTGTTGTTGATGAAGATAAGCCATCTGCCATTTGTCAATGCAGATCCATCGTTGACTGCAAGGGCGTCGCACCAACGCTCTACCAGTATGGTTTCGTCTTTGGTGAAGCGTCGACGCTGAATGACAAGGCATCGCCGAAGACGTGTTCCGATTTCTGTAGTCAGTTGAAGAATGTGTTGCATTCGAAATATTTCGAGAGATTGTTCGAAGAGTGTGACAACTTCCTGTGGAAGATCCGTGAACCATTCTCCTACCTTGTCCTTGCCCTCTGGCTTTTCTCCTTCCTGTACCTCCTCCACATCATGGTCATCCGCCTCGACCTCCTCCACATCAAATCGCATCTACATAGTCCCTCATCACATCGCATCGCCGCTCAATCACTACTCGCCGCCGCACGTGTTAACAAGCTTAACAGAGTGTTTTATCTGCAACCATAATCGTACTCACGTGTTTACTATCCACACTCACCTAGCATCACCTACTCACCTATCTAACGGATATGTAATCTAATGTTTTGTATCACTCTTTGACCTAAGTATGTGGTCTCGTGATCCTTATCACCAGAAACTTAGCAAGCAAGGTCCGATCTAACACCCATGAGGTCCTCAAGAAATGAGAGAGGCACAAAACCTCAATGTATGGTATCTATAACTTACATAAGGCTGCATCGTTCGGAGGACACCGGTAGGCAGTACGGCTTGTCTGACGAGCAGCATCAATCAGCGGTATGCCGAGACATAGGACTTACGCACCAGCTAATAAGATATGCGACGCGCGAGGTGCTCACGTGCAGGGCATGAGTATTAATCATAGTAACGATAAACATTGTGAAT
>NW_012237186.1:0-7219 GCF_000981445.1 Babesia bigemina
AAACCTTTTGCGTTACCCCTAATACCTGCAACTTGTATTTTGAAATGTTTGATAACCTCTTCAACCTTCTTCTTATCTTCTTCTTTATTTTGCAGACCTCTACCGTATGCATCAAATTTATCATACAACTTCCCAATCGCCGTTTTAATCTCCGTCACCTGCCCATCCACCGCCTCCTTCACCTTATACAAATCCCCTTTAAGCGCCTCATCCATATCCTTCACCTGCGTAAGCGCTGTTCTAACCCACGTACCAATATTATCCTTAATGTGCTGCGCCGCCTTCCTGAGCTTCTCTGCCTTATCATGCATATCTTTAGCCAACCCGTGGATTTTGTCACTACCTGCAGTTCCAGTCTCAACCATCCCACCAATTGTCTTACACTTCTCCTTCGCCGCGCTCACAACGCTCCCGGCCGCGTCTCTCCATTTTTGCAACTCCTCTGCGTTACCCTGCAACAGGATGTTCATAAGGTCAGATGCCTGAACGATTTGTCTAGGAAATTTTGTCTGATCATCCCAATTCACCTCTTGCAATATCTTCTTAACCTTCTCTAACGCTATTTTTAGAATACCATCCGCCTCCGTAATCCACTCCTGCAACGTCTCAACATACTTGAACAAATTCGTATCAACCTCCTGCAATTTAGGCAAAATGTTTTCCTTCACCAATTTCCTCAAATGATTTACCAGCTCGTTTACCTGGACATCTATTCTATTGTTCACGTTGCATTTGAGATCTCCAAGTGCTTTTTTTATCTTCTCCTCCGTCGCCTTCAACTTCTCACTCTCTTTACTCGACAACTCTTTAAGACGCTTACTCTCATGCTGCAAATTCTTACGCACGTTCTCAATTGTATCCCGTAATTTAGGATTTAAGTCTTTTATCGCGTTTATTGTCTCACTTTTATTGGTTTTAATGTCAACAGCAGTAATAAAGTCTTTTGCAAATTTTCGACAATCCTCCACCAAGGACATTGCCTTCTCCACACTCTCTTGGGTGGAAGCCGTAGGCCTTTTTGGATTAATGTTATTTGGCAATTTAGTTTGTAACTCTTCTTTTTTATAATTTTTCATGTCCCTTTGAAGTTTTTTTATTGCCGTTTTAACAAGATCATTGGATGTTTTTACATTACCATTATACCCCCGCACCCCTGCGACCACACTTTCAATCGCAGCATTAAAACCTTTTTTACCGGCGTGTTTATTGGTGTTAAGAGTGTAAATTGCATCATTTAAAGTACCTTTATGCTGCCCTAAATGGCCTTTGATGTTACTGAGAACACCACTCAAAAATCCCATCACCCCGTCACCAAGCCTATCAAGGTCAGAGTACACAATGCCCTGGCCAGTGTAGCCTTTGGAGTCAGAGTTGAAGCCGAGGAATTTTTCGAGGCCGGAACATAAATTATCTAAGAGCTTTTTAGGATCATTTTGTTTAGTATTAAGATTCTCATAAAATCCACAAAGCTTCTCCACCTTCCTCAAAGCCTCCAACTTGGAGTGCAATTTGGCTAGCTCAGCAGAGGGAGAGGGGGAAGGAAGAGAGTTATTTTCAGTAGGCTTAAGATTCTTAATTGCCTCTTCAGTAAGCGTAATTTCAGTGGTAACTTTATCTTTAAGCTCACTAATTTTTAGGTTGTCATCAGCCTTGCCAGCAGGCTTGACAGACTCAGAAAGGATAGTAACATGAGAAGAGTAATCATTTTTAAGCTCTTCATTACTGTTAATTACAGCGATAATAGCATTCTCAACGGCTTTCTTAACACTCTCACTTTGACCAACAAATCCGCCAAGCTGTCCAGCAAGGTGGCCAAGGCTAATGAGCTTGGAGTCAATGCCATCCAAGGCTTTCTTAGTAGCAGAGTCAGTAAGAGAATGGTCAGTGTCAACAAGTTATTATAAAGGTTTACAGAGGTCATAGCGTTAATAAGACGAGGTAATTCGAGGGATTTGGAGATAGGGTGAACATGATGGGATATGGCAGTGGCAAGAGGTGGAAGAGGGGAAGTGAAGGGTGACAAGGCAGGAGTTATTAGGATGGTTTATAGAGGTCATAGCGGTATTAAGGCGAGGTAATTCGAGGGATGTAGAGTGGATAAAGGGGCGATGTAGGGTGGGTTAAGGGGCGATGTAGAGTGGGTTAGGGAGCGATGAGGAGTGGATAAAGGGGCGATGTAGAGTGGATAAGGGGCGATGTAGAGTGGATAGAAAAGCGATGTAGAGTGGGTAGAGGAGCGATGTAGAGTGGGTAGAGGAGCGATGTAGAGTGGATAAGGGGCGATGTAGAGTGGATAAAGGGGCGATGTAGAGTGGATAGAGGAGCGATGTGGAGTAGGTAAAGGGGCGATGTAGAGTGGATAAAGGGGCGATGTAGAGTGGACTAAGGAGCGATGTAGAGTGGGTAAAGGGGCGATGAAGAGTGGGTTAAGGGGCGATGAGGAGTGGATGAAGGGGCGATGTAGAGTGGGTTAAGGGGCGATGTAAGGTGGGTAAAGGGGCGATGTAGAGTGGGTTAAGGGGCGATGTAGAGTGGATAAGGGAGCGATGTAGAGTGGAGAAAGGAGCGATGTAGAGTGGGTAAAGGGGCGATGTAGAGTGGGTTAAGGGGCGATGTAGAGTGGATAAGGGAGCGATGTAGAGTGGGTTAAGGGGCGATGTAGAGTGAGTTAAGGGGCGATGTAGAGTGGATGATAATAACCACTTTGGCCACCATGTCATCGATGCCGTAACCATGTCATCGATGCCGTGACCATGTCATCGCTGCCGTGACCATGTCATCGCTGCCGTAACCATGTCATCGATGCCGTGACCATGTCATCGCTGCCGTAACCATCAACTGTCATCGCTGCCGTAACCATCAACTGTAATCGCTGCCGTAACCATGTCATCGCTGCCGTAACCATCAACTGTCATCGCTGCCGTAACCATCAACTGTCATCGCTGCCGTAACCATCAACTGTAATCGCTGCCGTGACAATGTCATCGCTGCCGTGACCATGTCATCGCTGCCGTAACCATGTCATCGCTGCCGTGACCATGTCATCGCTGCCGTAACCATGTCATCGCTGCCGTAACCATGTCATCGCTGCCGTTACCATGTCATCGCTGCCGTAACCATGTCACCGCTGCCGTGACCGTGTCATCGCTGCCGTGACCATGTCATCGCTGCCGTGACCACTAACCTGGTCAGGTGCTAGGTCACCACTCTGGTCAGCACATTGGTCGACACGTTGGTCAGCACATTGGTCAACACTTAGGTCAACACGTTGGTCACCACTCTGGTCATGGCATTGGTCAACACTTTGGGCAGCATCTTGGTCACCACGTTGGTCATGACATTGGTCAACACGTTGGTCAGCACTCTGGTCAACACATTGGTCAACACTTTGGGAAGCATCTTGGTCAACACTTTAGTTAACTATTACACAATCACATACAACGATAAATGAGTGATTCAAAACATTAGACAACAATTAGTTGTATAGGTGAGTAGGTGATGCTAGGTGAGTGTAGACAGTAAACACGTGAGTACGATTATGGTTGCAGGTAAAACACCCTGTTAAGCTTGCTAACGCGTGCTTCGGCGAGTAGTGATTGAGCAGCAATCCTATGACTTGAGGGTGAGTGTAAGTGAGATTTGATGTGGAGCAGGTCGAGGCGGGTGACCATGATGTGGATGAGGTAGAGGAGAGAGAGGAGCCAGAGGGCGACGTTGAGCCAGATGAAGGGGGCGCGGATGGTGAATAGAAATTCTGGAATTGTTCTATGCACAAGGTTGTAGAGCACGCTTCCTTGTTTGACAACATTCCCTAATGTCTTGCAAAATTCAACGCACGTCCTTTTGGTGTTGATACGCTTGGCTCCATTTAGCGATTCTGCGTCGTTGAATATAAAGCCATACTTGTACAATATGGGTAGCGTCGACTGGCAGCTAACAACAGAAATGCAGGCGTGATCGTGACTCGGGTCGGCACTTCTTTTTTTTATCTGTTGCCTTTCACAGCCCTTTGCGCAGCTCTGCGTACTGCATCTAGTCCCCGGTTTGCCACACTTGCTATTGCACTCCTCAAACAATTGCTGAAGCACATTATAGAATGATTCTGTCAGATACAGGACGGATGACAGATACCGATCGGCGTGCTTCACGGTGAACGTTGTGCTGACTTCGGAGCATATAGGCTTCATGTAAGGACCACAGACGTGAGATGAGTTGGAACTCGGATTACAGCTTAACAGGGAGTAGAGAGCACCATCAGCATGCTTACCGAATTTGTGGCTTGTAGTTCCAAACATGGGCGCGATTTCCAGCTGGGTACTGGGATTTTCAAAATTTGCAGCAATGACGGCACTGTTGAACGCCTCTTCTCTGTGCGTTATACGTGATTTAAATCTCTGATCATTCCAGTCGACAAGCAAACATTGGAAGAATGCGAACATCTGATCAAATGTTTTGGGAGCACTGGGCAGCACACAACGGAGCATAGAGCACAGGGCAGTGAGGGGAGATGACGCAGTGCCGCAGAACGCAGCAAGCACATCTCTAATATGCCTGCCAGTGTACCTGTGCGATGCCACGGTTGATATATCATTGAAGCCCATGGGCGTTGTACATGGCCCGTCGGTATGGCTTTTGACCGGGCAGTTGAGTTTGCCGGAGTTCCCATCTAGGTTATGCGGTAGGAAGCCCCGTAACCCGTCCTCTAAGTAAGATTGTAGAGGTGATTTTACGCCGCACCTTGGGTGCCTTTTGCATTTCTCGGCGCTGTTGCAATCGCCGCAGCTTAGGTCATTGCACCGCCAACCCGAGCCACCGACGCCTTGACCATATTCGCACTCACGCCAGCCACTCATCGAAGTTGAACGTTTGCACTGATCTAACAGGAAATACAGTTGGTTGTACAGGCGGTTTACGATTTCGCATAGCATACACACTAAGGTGTCCATGTTGGTGGGATACTGGAAGCCTTGCGGGTTGGTGTTGAAGTCGCAGGCGTAAATCCCGTCACCGTGACCGTGACCCAGCAACGCGATCAGAACAATTTCGGAATAGGTGCACACTTCAGGAAGGATGTCGGTTAACATTGACGGTGTGATTGCTTTTGGATAGGCATCTAAGGAACCTTCCGCCTCAACACGGAGAGGGACGTCGCTGTCCAGGTTATCATCATTTTCCGTTACGACAGTGACAGCCTTTTGGTCATCGCCTGGTGCGGGTACCTTTTCAGGCTTCTTGAATAGCTTATCGAAACCATGAAGTGTCAATTCTTGGTGCACGGTACTATACGTTAGTCCGGCAAGCCAGCACAGCATATCGTAGATGGAGGACGGGTGCTTCCTCGACGTGGTGGTGGAAAGGTGGCAGACTTGGTAGTAAAGGTGGAGGTAGTCGAATAGATCCTTAAGTAATCCGGAGTGATCCTGCGACGATCGCTTATCAAATACAGGAAATGGAGCAACAAGCAGCTCCAAGAGGTTATGGCTCCTACACTCCCCATGGTTACGCAATTCACCGTCCTGCTTCAAAGAGTCAGTGGCAACATCGTAACCATTCGACTTGAAGAAATCACCGAGCGGATTCTTTTTGTCGCTGGTTGACGCATAGATTCTCTTGACATTCCCAACCTGACCGCATACTGTCCTCATCTCGACCAAAGCATTAAAAAGAATCGAAAACACGGTGAGACACACCTTCGAACACTTCTTGCCGTACGCTGTTAAATCATACGTATCCTCAGATTTTTCGCTTGTGACTTTAATCCGATGGTTAGTCGTCAAATCATCGGTAAGCAACGCACGATCATACTTTGATACATAGACGCTTCTCATCTCACTAACAAATTTGGTGAGTCCCGCGGCAATGCTGTCGAGTATGGCAGTGTTCGGCTTGGCGAAGGTTTCTGGTTTTAGTCCGGCGATCTCAGCGTCGAGCTTGTCAAGCTTTCCGTGCGTCTCATGGTCATACCCATTCTTGCTGGTGAAGTGCATGAGCACCTCATCGAGTGCGCCGAAAACAGATTTAAGCTTTTTAGTGTACGTAACCTCAGAAACTGTCGGCGCGCGATTCTTTCTTTTCCTTTCCTCCATATCCACTCTGTCGATCTCACGTTCCAGCAGCATTTGCCATGGCCCGAAACAGAGCTTAAAGGCGTATGATAACTTATGAACAGTATAATCACCGTTGCGTAAATCATTAGTAAGAGGAACGTGGAAGTCTTTCATGAACCCCTTAAATCCAATCTTCAAGTCCGCATCAATTTTCCTGGGCAGATCCCTCAACTCAGTCCTCACCTTGCCGGCAAACTCCGTGAGCAGGAACTTGATGGCCTCGACGTACGTTTTGCGGGCGTGGGTGGTGAGCTTGTCGGTGGCTTTTTGGATGTCCTTTTTGACGTGGTCTGAAATTAGTTGAGTGTAATGCTTATCGGCTCCGGCTAGGTACGAGTCAAGTAGATCGGTGGCGTCTTTGAGGGCCGTAGACACGGGGCCAGTTTGCAGCTCGTGAAGTTTTTCATGAATTTCCTGAAGAGTATCTTCTGCTACGGTACCGCTTTTTGCAGCGTTGCCGATGCGCTCATTCTGCAACTCAGTCAATTTCCGTCGAACTGCATTTGTGCTTGTAGAAACGGCGTCGGACAGAGTGGCGAGATGTTCGTTGATATTGTTTGACAAGGTAACTAAATTGCTCTTAAGGGGTTCAATGTCAATACTATCGGCGTATGTATCGATGGCCGTGATATTCCTGTCAACATAGGATGCGAGGGCGTCTGTGTCACCTCCTGTGGAACTGGTTGCAAGTGTCATCCCAAGCTGTCCATGGAGGTTCTTAATTTTAGTATAAATTCTTGTAAAGCCACATCTATTTTGCCGCCGTAGTCCACGCCTGGTGAGGCGTGGTTTACATTGTCGTCAACTTGATTATTAATTTCGGTCACTTTTTTCGAAATGTGGGTCAAGTGGGCGCCTACTTTAATCTCTCCCCCGCCCGGGAATGATGCAATTGGTTCAGCAACACGCTTGGCTAATACTGCCAACACTCCCACACGGGCTTTGACGGGGAGTGTGAGATGCGTGTTGTTAGGAGGACCGGGGCTGCCAAACGGTACCAACTGGGGATGGTATGGTACCTGCCCGTGGATAGTGTTAGTGATATGGTCCCCCTTTTTTATCACCTGAGGAGAAAACTTCTGAGATATCTAGGGTCGTCCCGGGGGGGGGTT
>NW_012237187.1:0-3676 GCF_000981445.1 Babesia bigemina
ACACTTGCTGAAATAACACTTGCTGGCACTCGACCAACTGCTACCTGTAGATCCACCGCCGCCGGCGCGCCTGGTGAGGGTCTGTGGCGCCGGGTGGAGTCGCTGGGCGAGACATCGCCAGACCGCGGCAGGCGCAGCGCAGCACATGATGTGACCTGGTGTCACCGTATAGCTGCTCTATATGTCCCATCCACCGACACGCATCCGGGCACTCCGGGAGCGCCGCCGCCGCCACGCCTGCGGAGCCGCCACGGCCAACTGCAGCTGCGGCTGTACGGCACGCCAGACCCCGCCAGTGTCGCGTCGGTGCCACATTGGTGTGGTTACGTGCCTGTGTTGCCTCCCTATCATAGCCCACATCCGCCCGTTGTGCCGGGCTCCGGTGCGTGAGGCCTGCGGGCGGGGTGCTCGGACTGGGGGCTTGGCAGTCGAGGCACCGGAGGGATGGCAGCTAGGGCACGGCAGTGAAGCAGTGCTGGCAGATGTCAGCTTAGACCAGGTTTGGCGCAGTGCTGCGTGTTGTAGGCCGTGTCTGTCTGCCTCGCTCCACGCCCCCGGCGCCGCGCAGCCGCCGTGTCAGCGGATACGGGGTCTAGCAGATACCACAACTCAATGCACTGCCGGCACTTAATAGCTATAGGACGTAGTATGGTACGCACTTCGACGTGGCTGTGATGGCCTGGCTCCCAACACCCGTCACCCTGCCGCCACCGCCGGCACGCCTACACCGCTGCGGACGGGCTCTGAGGCAGGCGGGTCGCGGGCACTGGCGGTGGCACCAGGCGTCATAAGACGACGATACTGTGATCGGAGCTGCCTGGCACCACACTTGCTGAAATAACACTTGCTGGCACTCGACCAACTGCTACCTGTAGATCCACCGCCGCCGGCACGCCTGGGGAGGGTCTGTGGCGCCGGGTGGAGTCGCTGGGCGAGACATCGCCAGACCGCGGCAGGCGCTGCGCAGCACACGATGTGACCTGGTGTCACCGTATAGCTGCTCTGTATCTCCCATCCACCGACACGCATCCGGGCACTCCGGGAGCGCCGCCGCCGCCACGCCTGCGGAGCCGCCACGGCCAACTGCGGCTGCGGCTGTACGGCACGCCAGACCCCGCCAGTGTCGCGTCGGTGCCACATTGGTGTGGTTACGTGCCTGTGTTGCCTCCCTATCATAGCCCACATCCGCCCGTTGTGCCGGGCTCCGGTGCGTGAGGCCTGCGGGCGGGGTGCTCGGACTGGGGGCTTGGCAGTCGAGGCACCGGAGGGATGGCAGCTAGGGCACGGCAGTGAAGCAGTGCTGGCGGATGACCGATTGGACCAGGTTTGGCGCAGTGCTGCGTGCTGTAGGCCGTGTCTGTCTGCCTCGCTCCACGACCCCCGGCGCCGCGCAGCCGCCGTGTCAGCGGATACGGGGTCAAGCAGATACCACAACTCATTGCGTTACCGGCACCTAATAGCTATAAGACGTAGTATGGTACGCACTCTATGTGGCTCTGATGGCCTGGCTCCCAACACCGTCACCCTGCCGCCACCGCCGGCACGCCTACACCGCTGCGGACGGGCTCTGAGGCAGGCGGGTCACGGGCACTGGCGGTGGCACCAGGCGTCATAAGACGACGATACTGTGATCGGAGCTGCCTGGCACCACACTTGCTGAAATAACACTTGCTGGCACTCGACCAACTGCTACCTGTAGATCCACCGCCGCCGGCGCGCCTGGTGAGGGTCTGTGGCGCCGGGTGGAGTCGCTGGGCGAGACATCGCCAGACCGCGGCAGGCGCAGCGCAGCACATGATGTGACCTGGTGTCACCGTATAGCTGCTCTATATGTCCCATCCACCGACACGCATCCGGGCACTCCGGGAGCGCCGCCGCCGCCACGCCTGCGGAGCCGCCACGGCCAACTGCAGCTGCGGCTGTACGGCACGCCAGACCCCGCCAGTGTCGCGTCGGTGCCACATTGGTGTGGTTACGTGCCTGTGTTGCCTCCCTATCATAGCCCACATCCGCCCGTTGTGCCGGGCTCCGGTGCGTGAGGCCTGCGGGCGGGGTGCTCGGACTGGGGGCTTGGCAGTCGAGGCACCGGAGGGATGGCAGCTAGGGCACGGCAGTGAAGCAGTGCTGGCAGATGTCAGCTTAGACCAGGTTTGGCGCAGTGCTGCGTGTTGTAGGCCGTGTCTGTCTGCCTCGCTCCACGCCCCCGGCGCCGCGCAGCCGCCGTGTCAGCGGATACGGGGTCTAGCAGATACCACAACTCAATGCACTGCCGGCACTTAATAGCTATAAGACGTAGTATGGTACGCACTCTATGTGGCTCTGATGGCCTGGCTCCCAACACCGTCACCCTGCCGCCACCGCCGGCACGCCTACACCGCTGCGGACGGGCTCTGAGGCAGGCGGGTCACGGGCACTGGCGGTGGCACCAGGCGTCATAAGACGACGATACTGTGATCGGAGCTGCCTGGCACCACACTTGCTGAAATAACACTTGCTGGCACTCGACCAACTGCTACCTGTAGATCCACCGCCGCCGGCACGCCTGGGGAGGGTCTGTGGCGCCGGGTGGAGTCGCTGGGCGAGACATCGCCAGACCGCGGCAGGCGCTGCGCAGCACACGATGTGACCTGGTGTCACCGTATAGCTGCTCTGTATCTCCCATCCACCGACACGCATCCGGGCACTCCGGGAGCGCCGCCGCCGCCACGCCTGCGGAGCCGCCACGGCCAACTGCGGCTGCGGCTGTACGGCACGCCAGACCCCGCCAGTGTCGCGTCGGTGCCACATTGGTGTGGTTACGTGCCTGTGTTGCCTCCCTATCATAGCCCACATCCGCCCGTTGTGCCGGGCTCCGGTGCGTGAGGCCTGCGGGCGGGGTGCTCGGACTGGGGGCTTGGCAGTCGAGGCACCGGAGGGATGGCAGCTAGGGCACGGCAGTGAAGCAGTGCTGGCGGATGACCGATTGGACCAGGTTTGGCGCAGTGCTGCGTGTCGTAGGCCTCGTCTGGCTGCCTCGCTCCACGACCCACGGCGCCGCGCAGCCGCCGTGTCAGCAGCACCGGGGTCTAGCAGATACCGCAACTCATTGCGCTGCCGGCACCAGGCAGGCACTGACGTAGTATGGTACGCACTCTATGTGGCTGTGATGGCCTGGCTCCCAACACCCGTCACCCTGCCGCCACCGCCGCCACGCCTACACCGCTGCGGACGGGCTCTGAGGCAGGCGGGTCGTGGGCACTGGCGGTGGCACCAGGCGTCATGAGACGATACTGTCATCGGAACTGCCTGGCACCACACCTGCTAAAATAACACTTGCTGGCACTCGTCCAGCTGCCACCGGTGGATCCACCGCCGCCGGCACGCCTGGTGAGGGTCTGTGGCGCCGGGTGGAGTCGCTGGGCGAGACATCGCCAGACCACGGCAGGCGCTGCGCAGCACATGATGTGACCTGGTGTCGCGGTATAGCTGCTCTATATGTCCCATCCACCGACACGCATCCGGGCACTCCGGGAGCGCCGCCGCCGGCACGCCTGGTGAGGGTCTGTGACGCCGGGTGGAGTCGCTGGGTGTGACATCGCCAGACCGCGGCAGGCGCTGCACAGCACATGATGTGACTCGGTGTCACCGTATAGCTGCCGTATATGTCCCATCCACCGACACGCATCCGGGCACTCCG
>NW_012237188.1:0-4299 GCF_000981445.1 Babesia bigemina
GCTCCCTAACCCACTCTACATCGCCCCTTTATCCACTCCACATCGCTCCCTAACCCACTCCACATCGCCCCTTTACCCACTCTACATCGTTCCCTTACCCACTCTACATCGCTCCTTAACCCACTCTACATCGCTCCTTTACCCACTCTACATCGCTCCTTTATCCACTCTACATCGCTCCTTTATCCACTCTACATCGCCCCTTTATCCACTCTACATCGCTCCTTTATCCACTCTACATCGCCCCTTACTCCACTCTACATCGCCCCTTACTCCACTCTACATCGCCCCTTTATCCACTCCACATCGCCCCTTATCCACTCTACATCGCTCCCTAACCCACTCCACATCGCCCCTTTACCCACTCTACATCGCCCCTTTACGCACTCTACATCGCCCCTTAACCCACTCTACATCGCCCCTTATCCACTCTACATCGCTCCTTTATCCACTCTACATCGCTCCTTTACCCACTCTACATCGCTCCTTTATCCACTCTACATCGCTCCTTTATCCACTCTACATCGCTCCCTAACCCACTCTACATCGCCCCTTAACCCACTCTACATCGCTCCCTAACCCACTCCACATCGCTCCCTAATCCACTCTACATCGCTCCCTAATCCACTCTACATCGCTCCCTAATCCACTCCACATCGCCCCTTAACCCACTCTACATCGCCCCTTAACGCACTCCACATCGCCCCTTAACCCACTCTACATCGCCCCTTAACCCACTCTACATCGCCCCTTAACCCACTCCACATCGCCCCTTAACCCACTCCACATCGCCCCTTTATCCACTCTACATCGCTCCTTAAACCACTCTACATCGCTCCCTAACCGACTCCACATCGCTGCCTAAACCACTCTACATCGCGCCTTAATCCACTCTACATCGCTCCTTCACCTCCTGTAATCGCCCCTTAACCCACCCTACATCGCCCTTTTATCCACTCTACATCGCCCCTTATCCACTCTACATCGCTCCTCTACCCACTCTACATCGCTCCCTAACCCACTCCACATCGCCCCTTTACCCACTCCACATCGCTCCCTAATCCACTCCTCATCGCTCCCTAATCCACTCTACATCGCTCCCTTATCCACTCTACATCGCTCCTCTGTCCACTCCACATCGCTCCCTAATCCACTCCTCATCGCTCCCTAATCCACTCTACATCGCTCCCTAACCCACTCCACATCGCCCCTTAACCCACTCTACATCGCTCCTTTACCCACTCTACATCGCCCTTTTATCCACTCTACATCGCTCCTTTACCCACTCTACATCGCCCCTTTATCCACTCTACATCGCCCCTTTATCCACTCTACATCGCTCCCTAACCCACTCTACATCGATATTTTAATTACACTTACCATCCCCCTCTCCACCTCCCTTAACCTCCCTGATCGCCCTTTCACCTAATTTTGCAAAATTTCTTCGACCCCTAAAAATTGCCTAAATCGCTTCCAAAAAATTACCTTAACCAAAGTTGACCAAATTTTTGTTACCTTAATCTCCAACACTTCCCTCTCCTCCCTCTCCACCTCCCTTAACCTCCCTCACCGCCCCGTCACCTAATTTTGCAACATTTCGTCGACCCCTAAAAATTACCTAAATCGCTTCCATAAAATTACCTTAACCGAAGTTGACCAAATTTTTGTTATCTCACCCCCCTCGCCGACGCCCTCTCCGCCCTCCTGTCCACAATGCACACCCAACGCCACTTCCACGCTGACGTCTCCACCAACCTCGCCGAACTCCAAACACAGCTCGACACCCTCACCCCCTCCGGTTTCGCCGAGGCCTCTCCGCTGCTCAACGTCGTCAAGGCCGGCGTCCGGGCGTTCCACGGGGAGCTCGCGAAGCAGTACGTCAGCAGGTACTCGGGGCAAGGAATTACCTGGGTGGAAAATGTTGGTAATCCTTCGAAATCTGAGCCAACTGAGGAAGCGTTAAAATGTGGTAAAGTGTTTTTTAGTTGCTTGCCGATGTTAGTCGAGTGTCTCGGGGAGTTGGAGAGGAGGTGCGCGGAAGGAGGCAGCTGGAGGACCAAATCACTATACTTGAAAGAGGAGGACAGAAAAGTAAATTCACTTGGTGAATTCATGAGGCAGTGCGGTTACTGTGTACAGACAGATAAAGCGACGAAGCAGGACGGGGAGCTGCAGTGCAAGTATAAGTTCACCGGTGGAAATATTCTTGAAAAGCTCGTGGAGAATAAAGTAGAACGCGGTATGGTTTTCGATCACATCAAAGCGTGCGAATCAAATAAAGATATTAAGACAGGTGAGCCAAAGGATAAAACGCACTTCGATATTTGTGACATTCTTGATTGCCTTTACCATCACATGAACAAATATAATGACGCGTGTCATCTGTCCACTCTAACCTCAAAGAGGCATCCGTGTTCGGTGTATGAAATGCTAGTTTGGCTCTCGGGGCTCCCGCACAATCCGATATATAGCGCTGCTCGAGATGAGAGAGTCCTTGAAATATTGGAGGAGCTCAATAAAGATGAAGAGCGGAAAGCGGAGGAAGAAGAAACTGAGAACGGAGACATCTTACAAATCTCATATCTCAATCAAGAAGATTTAAGCTTAAATGCGCACCCACTAAAGATACCATACAAGGACATACGAGCCGCTATAACGGACGTATGTGCCACCGCCTATGACGTGTTGACAACAATAGCCGGAACAGGCGATGAATCCACCACCTACGCCTCTGACCTGTCGAATAATTCCATGAAATTCCACTACCCCCAAAGCGGCGAAGATTGCTTCGACATGTTGCTCGACATATTACGCCGATTGTTCCCGCCGCTGAAATTCCTGCTCAGCCAGTGTAGCTATGCGGCGTACAACTTTGGTTGGCGCGATTGTATGTACGGCAAAGATATACCATCGGGCAAATCGCAGTGTATCGACCACTCGGAAGACAAAGCAGCGTGCCAACCAAACGGCAAAGCAAATGGTCAACCAAAGTGCCAAGTAAACAGCCAAGCAAATTGCCGTCCAACTTCCCCATTAATGTCCTATCTTAACGATTGTTTGCCCGGGCATCTACCTCACCAGCTAAGCAAAATTGGTTGCAGGTACGAGTGCGTCAATTGTCCTTCAACTGCCAGGAAAGGCATGCCCTGTATTACGCCGCTTGGATTCAGGGGATTCTCTGGGTCCACTAAGACGGGTAGGGACATATGTCACATTCTTAGGAAATTCTTTGCTAATTCCAATCTCAAGGGATTGCTATGCCTGGTGCCAAAGCCGCCGTCCACAATATCGGAGCACTTCAGTTTCGTCCAGTCGCTTGCTAACAGCTGTGGGTCAAGTAAGCGCATGAACCTGACCGATATGCGATCCGCATTTGAGACATCCGTTGACATGCTCTCCATTCAACTGCAACCTGATCCTATTGTCTTTACGAAAGCACTTCTCGACGCCTACGGTTCTAAGTCTGCAACTCACACCGAATGCGAACACCCACACCTTAAGAATCTAACAACCGCCGACACATGTAGAAACAAAAAAGAAACAAATGACTGCACTCCATTCATGTATCCCTTGGCCGAAGATGCATATTGCTACTTCGCCTTGAAACACTGTGACACCTACGTGTCCTGGGCGGTGTACCTTCCATGGACGTTCTGGGAGTATCTCAAAAATCTATGTGACGACTTCTGCAATATTTTCTGCGCAGACTGGGGCTGCCGTAATTGCCTTAACAGTAGCAAGTGCAAACGCGGAGAACATGGAAAGAGTGATGAGGCGAAGGAAAATGTAGCAGGCCAACCGCATTGTAAATGCGAATCCATGGTGAAATGTAAGGGTGTCTCACCAACATTCTACAGATATGGCTTTGCATTTGGTGACCCAACGACGCTCGATGTCAGCAAGAAATGCCATGATTTCTATAATCAATTCAATGCCGTGCTAAACTCACAATATTTCAAAGACCTGTTTCAACAATGCGACAAATTCCTCTTCAAGATCCGCGCCCCCTTCGTCTGGCTTAACGTCGCGCTCTGGCTCCTCTCTCTCCTCTACCTCCTCCACATCATGGTCATCCGCCTAGACCTCCTCCACATCAAATCGCATCTACATAGTCCCTCGAGTCATCGCATCGCTGCTCAATCGCTACTTGCGGCTGCGCGTGTTAACAAGCTTAACAGGGTGTTTTACCTGCAACCATAATCGTACTCACGTGTTTACTGCCTACACTCACCTAGCATCACCTACTCACCTAATCAATGAATTGATGTTTAATCTGTTGTATCACTCATTAATCGTTGT
>NW_012237189.1:0-3989 GCF_000981445.1 Babesia bigemina
CACAAAATCAAAAAGCTTCTGATTAGCGACGATTACAAGCATATATACCACACAGATAAAGACACCAAACTTGCGCTTCAGATGCTGAACGAGCACCTTAACGATTACTATCAAGTCTGTCACGTCTCAACGTTTGCTGCCAAGAAGCGGCCATGTAACGTGTTCGAAATACTTTGTTGGCTGTCAGGGCTTCCATGCAGTTCCGTTTATGAAGAAGTTCTGCGTGATGCTGTGAGTGAATTATTTGAGGATCCAAATAAACAGGTCGCAGCAGATCTCGACGGGTTTGAGATAACTGTTACAGACATGAGAGATGACTTCCTCCCAGCGCATCC
This sequence comes from Babesia bigemina, assembly GCF_000981445.1. Classification (NCBI taxonomy): domain Eukaryota; phylum Apicomplexa; class Aconoidasida; order Piroplasmida; family Babesiidae; genus Babesia; species Babesia bigemina. The sequence continues at coordinate 336 of NW_012237189.1, forward strand.
AAACAACATGTTATATGATGATACACGGAAAGCGGTGATGCGTTTGTGCTCAAAGTCATATGACGTTCTGACCAGAATCGTCGGTTACGGAAATGCTCATACCATGTACGCCGTCGACTACTGCGCCAATTCGCTTAACTTTCACTACCCATCCAAGGGCGAAGATTGCCTCCAGATGCTACTGGATGTCCTAAGCAGGTTGTACCCGCCACTGAGATTTTTGTATAGGCAATGTAGCATCGGTGCTCAACACTACGGGTGGGCCGATTGTGTATACGGCCAGAACGTCCCATCAGCTAAATGGCAATGTAACGAGCACCCAAAAGACAAAGCAACGAGCCAAGTAGGGTGTTTGCCAACGTGCCAGGCAAATACCCAACCAAATTGCCAACCAAACTCCCCTTTAATGAGCTACCTCAACGACTGCTTACCTGGCCACTTGCCTCATCATGTCAGTTCCATAGGGTGTAGAGCTGTATGTTCAACGTGCCCGAAAGCTAAGAAGGGTATGCCGTGTTTGACACCTCTCGGTTTCAGGGGGTTTTCTGGTAGTGAGAAGACGGGTAGAGCATTATGTGAGATGCTAGAAAATTTCTTCGCAAACTCATATATAACAACGCTATTTTGCTTAATGACTAAACCGCCCTCATCGCTACCCGAGCACTTCAATTTTGCCGTCTCATTAGTTAATGTGCTGAATAGTAATACGGATTCTGGTACCGATGCTATCAAAACGGCTTTTGAAATCACAACCAAACAGTTGTCCATTGACTTATATAAGGAGACAACCAAACTCACAGGTGCGCTTAGTGCCGCTTATGGCAACAGTCAGAGTAGTCATAATGCAAGTAATCATATTCCAAAATCGGCTGATATGTCGAGCCTCGCGATGAGTCAGTCATGTATGCTTGCAATCGAAGATAACGTCCACTGCGGGCCGTACCTGCAGACCCTATTCTGCGACACGTACTACTACATCGCAGCTAAACATACTAACGTGTATCTCTCATGGGCCGTTTATCTACCATGGACACTGTATGACTATCTTAAATCATTGTTTGATTCATTCAGCAGTATCTCTTGCCAAGATTGGGGATGCAGCACATGCGTCGACGGCAGCTCTTGTAAACCGGGCAAGCACGGCGATGGCTACGGCTGCAAGTGCCGATCGCTGGTGGGATGCCGCGGTGTGATGAGCATTTTATACAGTTACGGCTTCACATTTGGCGACGTCAAAAAATTGTTATCCGGTGATCAAAGAAGATACTGCCGTAACCTGTACGCGCAATTACAAAACGTACTAAAATCGCAATATTTCACCAAATTATTTGAGGAATGTGACAACTTCATTTGGACTATCAGACAACCCTTCTCCTACCTTGTCCTTACCCTCTGGCTCCTCTCTTTCCTGTACCTCATCCACATCATGGTCATCCGCCTAGACCTCCTCCACATCAAATCGCATCTACATAGTCCCTCGAGTCATAGGATTGCTGCTCAATCACTACTCGCCGCTGCACGTGTTAACAAGCTTAACAGAGTGTTTTACCTGCAGCCATAATCGTACTCACGTGTTTACTACCTACACTCACCTAGCATATCACCTACTCACCTAACTCATGAATTGTACTTTAATCTGTTGCATCACTCACTAATCGTTGTATGTGATTGTGTAGTAGTTAACTAAAGTGCTGACCAAGATGCTGACCAAGATGCTGACCAAGATGCTGACCAAAGTGTTGACCAACGTGTTGACCAATGTGCTGACCAAGGTGCTGACCAATGCCATGACCAACGTGGTGACCAATGCCACGACCTACCACCTGACCAAGTTGATGGTCACGGCAGCGATGACATGGTCACGGCAGCGGTGACATAATTACGGCAGCGACGTCATGGTCACGGCATGGATGACATGGACACGGCAGCGATGACATGGTCACGGCAGCGATGACATGGTCACGGCAGCGATGACATGGTGACCAAGCAGATGACCTAAGTAATGATTATTATCCACTCTACATCGCCCCTTATCCACTCTACATCGCTCCCTAATCCACTCCACATCGCCCCTTTATCCACTCTACATCGCTCCCTAACCCACTCTACATCGCTCCCTAACCCACTCCACATCGCTCCTTTACTTACTCTACATCGCCCCTTAACCCACTCTACATCGCCCCTTTATCCACTCTACATCGCCCCTTTATCCACTCTACATCGCTCCCTAACCCACTCTACATCGCTCCCTAACCCACTCCACATCGCTCCTTTACTTACTCTACATCGCCCCTTAACCCACTCTACATCGCTCCTTAACCCACTCTACATCGCCCCTTTACCCACTCTACATCGCCCCTTAACCCACTCTACATCGCCCCTTAACCCACTCTACATCGCCCCTTTACCCACTCCACATCGCCCCTTTATCCACTCCACATCGCCCCTTTATCCACTCTACATCGCCCCTTTACCCACTCTACATCGCCTCTTTATCCACTCCACATCGCTCCCTAATCCACCCTACATCGCTCCTTTATCCACTCTACATCGCTCCTCTACCCACTCTACATCGCTCCCTAATCCACTCCACATCGCTCCCTAACCCACTCTACATCGCCTCTTTATCCACTCTACATCGCCCCTTTATCCACTCTACATCGCCCCTTACCCACTCCACATCGCTCCCTAACCCACTCTACATCGCTCCCTAACCCACTCTACATCGCCCCTTTATCCACTCTACATCGCTCCCTAACCCACTCCACATCGCCCCTTAACCCACTCTACATCGCCCCTTTATCCACTCTACATCCTTCGAATCACCTCGCCATAATACCGCTATGACCTCTATAAACCATCACAATAACTTGTGCCTTGTCACCCTTCACTTCCCCTCTTCCACCTCTTGCCACTGCCCTGACCATGTGCCGCCTGGGGAGCTTGACAAGAAATTTGACTAAATTTTGAACCTCAAAAATACCTCAAATAACAACCCTACTAACATCCTTACTAACCTCTGCACCGGCCTCGAGAAATTCCTCGGCTTCGACTCTGCTTCCAAAGGCTACACGGCCAGGGGATTGTGTACTCTGACCTGGACAGGCTGTGTGACGGGGTGATGGGATTTTTGAGTGGTGTGCTTAAGGATGTCAGCGAGAAACAGCCTTACAGTGTGGGTAAAACAATGCTAAAAAATCTTGTAAGTAATGAAATTAACAAACATCTTTGCTCAGGGCACGATGGCTTTAAAAGGCTTTTCGAAAAGTTGCCCAAGGAAATCGAGAAGTACAACAGAGAAGTGAGAGAGTCCAATGAGAAAGTTAGTACGCCAATTAAGAAACTACAAGAAGAGATCAAAGAGCTCGAAAAACAGGTAAGTGATATATTAAATGATAATGCTGTTTCAGCTGATTTTGATGTCATCGGCAATGCAGTCTCCCAGGCCATGCCCTTGGTGCAGAAGTCTCTTGATCAAGGTGCTGCCCTTGACAATAGCTTGAAGAACGTAAATTTCGACATCATTGACTTAAATGCTAATTTGAGTGCTAGAGTTATTAGTGCATTGAAATCTGTGAGGCATGAGAATAGGCAACTGGACGACCAGTCTAAAAAAGCGCTGGACGATAGAGAAAACGAATCAAGCTGTTCTCG
>NW_012237190.1:0-5721 GCF_000981445.1 Babesia bigemina
TGCCGTAACCATGTCATCGCTGCCGTGACCATGTCACCGCTGCCGTAACCATCAACTTGGTCACCACGTTGGTCAACACGTTGGTTATGGCATTGGCCACCACTTTGGTCAGCACATTGGTCAGCACTGTCATCGCTGCCGTGACCATGTCACCGCTGCCGTGACCATGTCATCGCTGCCGTAACCATCAACTGTCATCGCTGCCGTGACCATCAACTGTCATCGCTGCCGTAACCATGTCATCGCTGCCGTAACCATCAACTGTCATCGCTGCCGTGACCACCAACTGTCATCGCTGCCGTAACCATCAACTGTCATCGCTGCCGTGACCACCAACTGTCATCGCTGCCGTGACCATCAACTTGGTCAGCACTTTGGTCATCACCTTGGTCAACACGTTGGTCATCACCTTGGTCATCACCTTGGTCAACACGTTGGTCGTGGCATTGGTCAGCACTTTGGTCACCACTTAGGTCAGGTGCTTGGTCAGCACATTGGTCAACACATTGGTCACCACTTTGGTCAGCACGTTGGTCAGCACATTGGTCATGGCATTGGTCAGCACACTGGTCAGCACGTTGGTCAACACTTTGGGCAGCATCTTGGTCAACACTTTGGTCATGGCATTGGTCAGGTGCTTGGTCACCACTTTGGTCACCACTTTGGTCAGCACGTTGGTCAGCACTTTGGTCAGCACTTTGGTCATGGCATTGGTCAGGTGCTTGATCACCTCACTGGTCATGTAATTAGTCATCAATGCAATCACTATCCTGTCTAGAACATTAGAAGTCAGTTGCCAGTTAGGTGATCTGTGGGATGTGGATTACGAAAATTGCGCTAACAAATCGCTGGTATTAGCTGTAGAACGCGATGCAGAAGGGTATCTTGCGTACGAGGAAATCGCGGATGTTGCGGCCCACCGGGAAGCGGAAGATGCACAGGTCGAGCAGGATGATGGCGACGATGACGGCAACGATGACGGCGGCGATGGCGGAGTAGGGAGGGGGGGAAGTAGTTACTTCACTGCTCATGTAATTGGTCATCAACGCAATAGTTACATTGTCTAGCACATTACATGTCAGTTGCCAGTTAGGTTATTGTGATTAGCTGCGCAGTAGATACCTCACCCTGTGGAACGGCCGGATGCGGAAGTAGATCATGACGCAGATGACGACGATGATGAGGGCGACGGGGACGATGATGTAAGGGGCGGGGCAAGTAGTCACCTCACTGCTCATGTGATTTGTCATCAACGCAATCATTGCTGTCTACAACATTAGATGTGAGTTGCCAGTTAGTAATCGGTGGGATTTGGATTACGATGTTTGCACTAACAAATTGTCGAGATCAGCTGTAAAACGCGATGCAGAAGGGTATCTTGCGTACGAGGAAATCGCGGATGTTGCGGCCCACCGGGAAGCGGAAGATGCACAGGTCGAGCAGGATGATGGCGACGATGATGGCAACGATGACGGCGGCGATGGCTTGAGGGTTAGGGGGGGACGGTGTGGAGGCTTCTGGATTAGGAACGTCGATGGCATTTTCTTGATCGCTGGTGCCACGTTGTTCACTGGTCTGAGGCTCAGCACCGGGGGAAGTATGTGAAGTCTGTGGACCGGGGGGAAGGGGGGGAGGAATTTGCTTGCAGACGGGATCATCCTCTGAACATTTCTTTACACAACATTCACATTTACAGTTTTTCTCATTGCCTGCGCATTGTTTCTTACATTTTGAATCCTCGCAGTCGTAAGACCTCCGGCGTGCTTGTCGCGTTACGAAATATCCGTAACATTCACCGCAATAGTCACTCTTACATGTTTTACAACACCATGGACAACAATCACAAAAATTGCCCATTCGACATGTATTACCACAAATACACTTCCCCATCTTCTCCCTCCCTTCCCAGTCACTCAACCTGCTAACATATCAATCACCTATGCAAGCACTCACCAACTGCAACACTACCACTGCCGCTCCCAGTCCCCTCAACCTGCGAACATCAATCACCTAGAAACGCACTCACCAACTGCACACGTACCACTGCCGCTCCCAGTCCCCTCAGCCTGCAAGCATATCAATCACACAAGCAACGCACTCACCAACTGCAACACGTACCACTGCCGCTCCCACTCCCCTCAACCTGCAAGCATATCAGTCACTCAAGCAGCACTCACCAACTGCAACACTACCACTGCCGCTCCCACTCCCCTCATCAACACTCACCCTCACCGCTGTATCCCCCCAGCCCAGGCCACCGACACCCACGCTGCCCGGGATACCACAGCTGCACCTGACGCGACGCATGTCATCAGCACCAACTGTCACTCTAAATTATTCACTATTCGCAACGCCATAAAAATTGCAGCGAGCCGTGCGCTCAACTCCCACAGTGCAGCAGCGCCGTGCTACGAGCCGCGGTATAGACGCCATACTGGCGGAGTGCGTTGGCTACGTGCCTAAATGTGATATTAACAATCGCTACATCGCTGCCAATATACGCTACTTAACCAGGCCAACGCGTATTACGCCACCCTGCCAGTGACTCGCAACACACGACTTAGGTCACCCGCCGCGGCCATCACGGCCGCCTACGTTAGCGACCAATCACCCAGCCTCACATGACACTGACTCAATGGGCAACGCGGACGCCTCTCACAGTCAACGCGTAATACAACGCACCAGGCAATCAACGTGCTACAACACCCACCAAATTACGGTTCATCCGCCAGCTTAGCACTTTGCCTGGGTGCCAACTTAGCACTTTGCCTGGTTGCCAGCTTAGCATATCGCCTGGTTGCTAGCTTAGCACTTTGCCTGCTTGCTAGCTTACCACTTTGCCTGGGTGCTAGGTTAACACTTTGCCAGGTTGCTAGGTTACCACGTTGCCTGCGTGCTAGGTTACCACGTTGCCTGGGTGCTAGCTTAGCACTTTGCCTGAGTGCTAGGTTACCACTTTGCCTGCTTGCTAGCTTACCACTTTGCCTGGGTGCTAGGTTAACACTTTGCCAGGTTGCTAGGTTACCACGTTGCCTGCGTGCTAGGTTACCACGTTGCCTGGGTGCTAGCTTAGCACTTTGCCTGAGTGCTAGGTTACCACTTTGCCTGCGTGCTAGGTTAGCACTTTGCCTGTGTGCCAGCTTAACACTTTGCCTGGTTGCTAGCTTAGCACTTTGCCTGGGTGCTAGGTTACCACGTTGACTGGTTGCTAGGTTGCCACGTTGCTTGGTCGTTCAGTCATCACCTAATCTAGGTGCTATTTAGTTCACAGGTTGCCGCTAGAGTAATTCGAGACATTATGCTACGTTTGTCGGTTAGGTGAGTAGGTGATTCGCTAAGTGAGTTGTTACGTGAGTTACAGTGAATTACAAATGTGACGATGATCACGGTTGCAGGTACGATATCTTGGCAAGCCTTCCGACTTGCGCTGCCGCCAACAATGATTGCGCCGTTATCTTGTGCGACGACGGTATCCTCAGGTGCGATTTGATGTGGAGCACATCCAGTCTGCCAACCATTACGCAGATGAGGTAGAAGAGAGATAGTGACCAGAGCGCGACGTTAAGCCATATAAACGGCTGTCTGATGGTGAATATGAATTCATCGCACTTTTGGAGGAGGTCCTTGAAAAATTGTGAATTGAGAATATTCTCAAGTTGTTTGCAGAAATCGTGGCAATACCTCAGTTCATTCTCGTCCAACAATTTTTTCGCGTCGCCGAATGCGAATCCATAACTGTAGAAAGTGCTTTGCACTCCGCGGCATTTGACGACACTCCAGCATCTGCAGTTGTAGTCCGTTCCGTGTTTGCCCGTCTTGCATTTGTCACCTTTTAAGCAACCACTGCAGCCCCAGTCCTGGCAGGATATACTGCAGAAGGAATCGTACAGGGTTTTCAGATAATTCCAAAATTGCCACGGCAAGTATATCGCCCAGGACAAGTACAGGTTACAATGCTTCTCGGCGAGTGAATAATAGGAATCCTGGTGTAGAGATTGAAGGTAGGGACCACAGAAAATATTGTCGGTCTTAGGAAGCATACATGAGTTGTTCATCGATAAACTGGATAACGGGGCATGTTTAGGTTCCCCACTGGTATGACTGTGGTCAGACTGCGTATTACCATAGGCACCGCTAAGCGCATCGGTCAGCTCCATGGGATTTTCGTACAGGCGAATAGATGCGCTTTCGATCGATTTTATAAATGCTGCACTGACGCCATTACCGCCGGAGCTTTTACCTTTATGCAACATATTACCCAACTGCAACGCAAAGTTGAAGTGCTCCGGTAGTGTAGACGGCGGCCTGGGTATAAGGCACAAAAGGGACGACACTAGGCCGCTACCCAAAAATAGCCTGATGCTTTCGCATATATCCATACCTGTCTTCGTTGACCCAGAAAATCCTCTAAATCCGAAGGGCATTCGGCACGGCATTCCAGGGCTATTGGAAGGGCATGTCTTACATTCAGACTTGCAACCCACCGTCACTATCTGATGCGGCAAATGAGCAGATAGGCAGTCATTTAGATAAGACATCAATGGCGATGTTGGTTGGCAAGTTGTTTTGCATTTTGGTTTACACTTTGTCTGGCACGTTGCTTCGTACGTTGCTTTGTCGCTTGAGTGGTCGCTACACGGCCACTTGGCTGTCGGTACGTCCCTGCCGTACTTACAATTTCGCCAACCGTAATACGTATCGGTAACGTTACAGCGGTGGAACAAATATTGCAGCTGCGGTAGAAGTCTACGCAGGATATCGAGGAGCGTATTTAGGCAGTCCTCACCGCCAGCGGGATATTTCAAATTGAGGGTGTTGCTTGGGAAGTCACAAGCGTACACGGTGGAAGCGTTGCCATGTCCGACGATGGGGGCCAATACGTCGTATGCTTTCGAACAGATGTGATCTATCGTCCTAGCCGTATTCTTGTAGGTGATGTTACTCGGGTATGCATCTATATGTGAAGTCTGGAGGTCAAACACGGGGAACTCAAAGCCGTCACCCGCTTCCTTCGTCTGCTTCGCCGGGTCTTTAAATGGCGCACTGAGACCGTCTTCTAATAGCGCGTCGTAAACCGGATTGTGAGGAAGGCCTGTAAGCCATACAAGCATTTCGTATACATTGCAAGGTGTCCTAGGTCTAGGGCGGATGGGGAAGTGGCACACTTCGAAGTAGCGATTGAGGTGCGTGACGAGATCCTTTAGTGCCCCTTCGTAGTTTTTATCATCGTGGCTGCTGTACACTCTCCCACTGCGACGGATAAGTCGGCCTAGGATATGCTCGCCGGTCATATCACTTTTGTCCTGTAGCTCGCCATTTTGCTCATCAAAGTTTGAAACTACATATCCCATTTCAGCGAACAGTCTGCCAATGTCAGTATCTTTGTTGATTCGTTTCTTTTGCAGAACTCGGCAGTTGGATTTCAACGTATGAAGCGAAACGTCAATGGTGCGGAGCACCGTGAGGAACACCTTAGACAACCTGGTGCCTTCGTCAGTCAGATCATATTTTATTTCAAGTTTACCAACGCTAGATACATGTTGGAGGTTTTTTATTAGCTCAGCACCGAAAGTCTCGCTATCATACACGCTTAGGTAGGCCTTCGCTAGCTCCTGGCACATCCCCTGCACGCCCTTTTTAAGACAGTCGAGCAGGGGGTTGCTAGCGTCGGAGTAGGATGCGGGGCGGATGGTGCGAGGAGGGGGAAAGGACGATCTCTGA
>NW_012237191.1:0-5852 GCF_000981445.1 Babesia bigemina
CTCAAGGAATTGGTTGGTGCGCAGCACGTAGAAATCATGAAATTAATTGACGAGGACAAAATCAGTGGTACGAAAGGTCTGCTAAACAAAATTGAAACGTGGTTCCCACAACATGGTACACCCATCCTTTTCAAGACTCCATTGTCTTATGAATCAGTCACAACGGAGTTCAAGTATTTATTGGACTCTCTCCTCGAGTACACTGAGGAGCAGGTTAAGACACCGTATAAAACTCCCCTTAAGCCTGCCGAGAATGATAATTCTATCAAAGTGTATGACGTAAAATATTGTGCCGACAAGCTACTTAGTCAATTAACCTTCTCGAATCACTTTGATCAAGTCTTTAGTGATAACCTAACCGCGCTGAGAAAGCAACTCACCACTTTCACCCCCTCCAAGTTCAACGGCATTCACAACCCCGCGTTGGCAGATGCCTTACGTGCCGGTCTGACTGATTGCTGTGGTCAGCTCAACCACGCCTACGTTAACAGCTACTCCGGCCTGACCGTCGACTGGTCTAAGACAATTAACGGCAAACCGCAGTTGACCGACGACGCCGAACGGTGCGCTAAGCTTTTCCTCACCTGCTTGTCCACTCTGTTTGAATATCTCAGCAAGCTGATGAATGAGTGTCAGCACGCGTGGATATCTGACAAAATTCATTCAACTACGGATCTCGGAAAATGGTTCGGAGAGTGCGGCTTCCATGTTTCCACGTCTGACGCAAACCGGGACGGTGAGTTGAGGAATGAGTCGAAATTGCAGGGTCGTAACATCTTGCCTCTGATCACTAAGGATAACCACGTTTTCAACAGATACTACGTAGGAAACCTGAAAGACATTTTCGGTTACCTACACGACTATCTTCGTGTCTGCCACCTCACTCCCCGTCCTAAGCCTAGGTCACCGTGCAGCGTGTACGACATGCTCTGCTGGCTGACTGGCCTCACTTACAGATCGTACTACCAAGACTTGTTACTTAACAGCTTTAGTGATTTGCTCGACAAGCCGGAAAAATCGGACGACGCTTTTGCGGTAGACGGTATCGGTCTCGAAATCCAAACTGCCAAATCCTTACTGGCGTATCCCCAAACCATCACCGCCGCGAATTTAACAGACGCCATCACAGAAGTATGCTACTACGCGGAAGATGTATTGATCACCGTACTCGGCCACGGAGATGCTGACTGCACGTACGCCGTTGAGCATTCCAACAACTCACTCAACTTGTATTATCCGCCTCGCAGTGAGGACTGCCTTCAGATGATCATCGATGTGCTTCGAAGTATGCTGCAGCCGCTCACATTTTTGAAAAAGCAATGCGCGCTGGAAACAAAATATTACGGTTGGCAGCAGTGTACGTATGGCAGCGGGGTTCAGCCTTCCTGTTGGCAGTGCGGTGAGCACTCTTCCATCTATCCGTCGTCCAGTCACGATTGTTCAGGCACGTCGCCCCTGCAGCTGTACCTGACTGACAGTCTAGGAGGCATGTTGCCTCACAGTCTGAGTTCCATCGGTTGCAAGTCGTCATGTTCCACCTGCACCAAATCGTCACCTGGGATGCCATGTTTGACTCCCCTCGGATTCAGCCGTTTCTCGAGAGGTACGCGCACAGGTAAAGACCTAAGCAACGTGCTGACCAAATTCCTAAGTAACGACCATGTTGCGTGGCTGCTCACGCTGGTCCCCAAACCGCCATCCACATTGCCCGAACACTACGGTTTTGTCACGTCGCTTGTACTTAGCAGTGTTGTACCATTGACTCAACGGCAAGCTACACATAAATCTGTTGCTGATGCGTTTAAAAAGTGTATCTCCGAACAGACTATCGATCTCTATAATAATCCTACTGATTTGACAAACGCGCTCGGTAACGCATATGGCTGCAGCCAGACCGGTCATGAAGCAAAGAGCCATCTCCCTCCATATGCTGACTTGTCCAGCATTTCGATGACTAACACGTGCCCCGATCAAGATGTTCACTGCGCTCCATACATCGACTGCTTATCTGCCAACTGCTATAAATACATGGCCAAGCAACACGCTAACCTGTATTTTTCGTGGTCTATATATTTGCCATGGAATCTATGGAAATGTCTCTGTTCTCTACTTGACGCATTTGGAAGCATCAACTGCAAAAGTTTCGGGTGCCCCGGATGTTCATGTACACCATCATCTCACGGCGCCAAACACAACTGCAGTTGCAGAGCTCTTGTATGTTGCCGTGCTGTGCTGCCAACGTTCTACAGATACGGGTTCACATTTAAGGACCCTAAAATGTTGCTGGATGGTAAGAACAGAAAGCGTTGCAGTCATTTCTACACTCAACTGGAGAGTGTAGTCAAATCGACGTATTTCACCAAACTATTCGATCAGTGCGATATGATCTTGTGGAGAATCCGTGAACCATTCTCCTACCTTGTCTTGGCCCTCTGGCTCCTCTCTTTGTTGTACCTCCTCCACATCATGGTCATCCGCCTAGACCTCCTCCACATCAAATCGCATCTACATAGTCCCTCATCACATCGCATTGCCGCTCAATCATTGTTGGCTGCTGCACGTGTTGGCAAACTGGGCAGGGTGTTTTATCTGCAACCGTAATCGTACTCACGTGTTTACTATCTGCACTCACCTAGCATATCACCTACTCACCTAACTTATAAATTGTGCTTTAATCTGTTGCATCACTCACTCATCGTTGTATGCGATTGTGTAATAGTTAACTAAAGTGTTGACCAAGATGCTGCCCAACGTGCTGACCAAAGTGGTGACCAACGTGATGACCAATGTGCTGACCAAAGTGGTGACCAATGTGCTGACCAAAGTGGTGACCAACGTGTTGACCAATGTGGTGACCAATGTGCTGACCAAGGTGCTGACCAATGTGCTTACCAAAGTGCTGACCAAAGTGCTGACCAATGCCATGACCAACGTGGTGACCAATGTGGTGACCAATGTGCTGCCCAAAGTGCTGACCAAGGTGGTGACCAATGCCATGACCAACGTGCTGACCAACGTGGTGACCAACGTGGTGACCAAGTTGATAATTACGGCAGCGATGACTTGGTTACGGCAGCGATGACATGGTCACGGCAGCGGTGACAGGGGATTCAGCAGCGATGACATGGTCACGGCAGCGATGACATTGACACGGCAGCGATGACATGGTCACGGCAGCGATGACATGGTCACGGCAGCGATGACATTGACACGGCAGCGATGACATGGTCACGGCAGCGATGACATGGTCACGGCAGCGATGACAGTGACTCAGCAGCGATGACATGGACACGGCAGCGATGAAATGGACACGGCAGCGATGACATGGTCACGGCAGCGATGACATGGTTACGGCGACGATGACATGGTTACGGCGACGATGACATGGTCACAAGTGGTCATATATTCACTGCAGCGATGACATGGTTACAAGTGGTGATTATTATCCACTCCACATCGCTCCCTAACCCACTCTACATCGCTCCCTAACCCACTCTACATCGCTCCCTAACCCACTCTACATCGCCCCTTTATCCACTCTACATCGCTCCCTAACCCACTCTACATCGCTCCCTAACCCACTCTACATCGCCCCTTAACCCACTCTACATCGCTCCCTTATCCACTCTTCATCGCCCCTTAACCCACTCTACATCGCCCCTTTACCCACTCCACATCGCTCCTTATCCACTCCACATCGCTCCTTATCCACTCTACATCGCTCCCTAACCCACTCCACATCGCTCCCTAACCCACTCCACATCGCTCCCTAACCCACTCCACATCGCTCCCTAACCCACTCTACATCGTCCCTTAACCCACTCCACATCGCTCCCTAACCCACTCTACATCGCCCCTTCATCCACTCTACATCGCCCCTTAACCCACTCTACATCGCCCCTTTATCCACTCTACATCGCTTCCTTAACACACTCTACATCCCTTGAATCACCTCGCCATAATACCGCTATGACTTCTATAAACCATAGCAATAACTTGTGCCTTGTCACCCTTCGTCCCCTCTTCCAAGTCCCAGGCTCTTAAGTCTGTTGAAGAGAAGATTGTCCAGCTTGGTGAATTGGCTGGTAAGCTTGGAGGATTTGTTGGTGAGAGTGAGAGTGTTAAGAAAGCCGTTGTGAAGGCTATTATCGCCCAAATTAACAGTAATGAAGAGCTTAAAAATCTTTACTCTTCTCATGTTACTACCCTTTCTGAGTCTGTCAACTCTGTTGGCAAGGCTGATGACACCGATGAAATTAGTGAGCTTAAGCAGAAAGTTGCTGATCAAATTAAGCTTCTTAAAGAACGTGAATTGCAACTTCAAAATCAATTAAAAGATCCTTCTTCTTCCCCCTCTCCCTCTGCTGACTCAGCCGAATTGCACTCCAAGTTGGAGGCTTTGAGGAAAGTGGAGAAGCTTTGTGAATTTTATGAGAAACTTAAAACTATGCCAAATGAGCCAAAAAAGCTCTTAGAGAATCTTTGTGACGGCCTTCAGACTTTCCTCGGCTTCGACTCTGCTTCCAAAGGCTACGATGGCAGTGGTATTGTGTACTCTGACCTAGATAGGCTGTGTGACGGGGTGATGGGATTTTTGAGTGGTGTGCTTGGTGCGGTGAAAGATGATGATGCGGTTAAAACGTATGATAAAGATACCACAAAAAACATTAATACAGTTATTAAGACTTTGAATGATAATATTGGCTCCGGGCGTGCTGGGCTTGTGGAGTCTGTCGCGGAGGTGAAGGGGTGGTTGGAGGGGTATGAATTAGAATACAGCAAAAAAGCAAGCAACGTCACAGAGTTTTTAGGTGAGTTGAAAAGCAACATAGCAGGTAAATATACATCTCAAATTCGTGCAGGTGAGAAATTGACTAGACAGCTGGAGGAGTGGAGGCGCATCGTGGAGAACATCCAGAGTGACATAAAAACTATTGAAACTAATTATGTAATTTATTTAGACGATGAATTGAGATGTAAAATACGTAGTGAAATAATATTAGTTAAAAAATCCGTAGAGGTTTTACGTGATTCAGCTTGCAACATTAGTGTCAACGAACAGGCCAAGCACGTAGATACGCATTTAGATGAGCAAAAACGAAATCTGGAAAAAGCAGTCACAGATGGGAGTGAAAACGTTAAACGCACTTTACAAATAAATTTTACAAAAATACTCGACGCAATGTATGACTTACGTGAACAAAGAAAACACCACTTTGAAAAGTGCTATGAGAGGTTAAGGGAGGCGAATAAACACTTGAAAAGTCGTTTAGACAAATATAGCGGCACTACTCGAGATGAGATATTTAGGTTATTTGATGAGATAATAAAAGAAGTAAAGAAGATTTACGGTGATATGAACTACAAAAAAGGGGAACTGGAAATGTTAGTCGAGGGGGCTGAGAAGACGCTGTCTGAATTATCTAAGAATTTTGAGAAAGATGTGAAAGCGGGTGTGAAGCAGGATTTGACGGCATTGAATGGTAACGTAAATGCACTAAAAAATGGTATGAGATCAATTTCCAACGGTCATGAGATTGTAGGAAAGGCGTTGACTCAGCTTAGTGCGTCTAAGCAACAGCTGCTGAGAACGACAGATCCAATTACGCAGAATTCAGAAGCACGGGTAGGTAAGTATAATGAAGACTTGAAGAAAAAATTCTACACCTTTGCGGAGGCACTAAAGGCGGCGAAATTGGATACTTTTCAAACAAAATTGCAGGCTGAATCCCGAAAACTTCGTAATTATTTTGAAAATCTGATGAAGATAAGTACTATCCAAAAGTGTCAACATCGGGCAGAAGTGAGGTCAAGGATCTTGTAGAGGAACTAAATGGTGCCATCGGTACCAT
>NW_012237192.1:0-4936 GCF_000981445.1 Babesia bigemina
CCCAGTCCCCCTCCATCTGCGAACATATCAATCACTCAAGCAGCACTCACCAACTGCAACACTATCACTGCAGCTACCAGTCCCCTCAACCTGCAAACATATCGATCACCTAGCTACGCACTCACCAACTGCAACACGTACCACTGCCGCTCCCAGTCCCCTCCGCCTGCAAACATATCAACCACCTAGCAAAGCACTCACCAACTGCAACAGGTACATCTTCCCCTCCCAGTCCCCTCAGCCTGCAAGCATATCAATCACTCAAGCAGCACTCACCAACTGCAACACGTACCACTGCCGCTCCCAGTCCCCTCAACCTGCAAGCATATCAATCACGTAGCAACGCACTCACCAACTGCAACACGTACCACTGCCGCTCCCAGTCCCCTCAACCTTCGAACATGTCAATCACTTAAGCAACGCACTCACCAACTGCAACACTACCACTGCCGCCCCCAGTCCCCTCAACCTGCAAAGCTATCAATCACTCAAGCAGCACTCACCAACTGCAACACGTACACTGCCGCGCCCAGTCCCCTCAACCTGCGAACATATCAATCACTCAAGCAGCACTCACCAACTGCAACACTATCACTGCAGCTACCAGTCCCCTCAACCTGCAAACATATCGATCACCTAGCTACGCACTCACCAACTGCAACACGTACCACTGCCGCTCCCAGTCCCCTCCGCCTGCAAACATATCAACCACCTAGCAAAGCACTCACCAACTGCAACAGGTACATCTTCCCCTCCCAGTCCCCTCAGCCTGCAAGCATATCAATCACTCAAGCAGCACTCACCAACTGCAACACGTACCACTGCCGCTCCCAGTCCCCTCAGCCTGCAAACATATCAATCACCTAGCAACGCGCTCACCAACTGCAACACGTACCACTGCCGCTCCCAGTCCCCTCAACCTTCGAACATGTCAATCACTTAAGCAACGCACTCACCAACTGCAACACTACCACTGCCGCCCCCAGTCCCCTCAACCTGCAAAGCTATCAATCACTCAAGCAGCACTCACCAACTGCAACACGTACACTGCCGCGCCCAGTCCCCTCAACCTGCGAACATATCAATCACTCAAGCAGCACTCACCAACCGCAACACGTAACACTGCCGCTCCCACTCCCCTCAACCTGCAGACATATCAATCACTCAAGCAGCACTCACCAACTGCAACACGTACCACTGCCGCTACCACTCCCCTCAACCTGCGAACATATCAATCACCTAGCAACGCACTCACCAACTGCAACACGTACCACTGCCGCTACCACTCCCCTCAGCCTGCAGACATATCAGTCACCTAGCAACGCACTCACCAACTGCAACACGTACCACTGCCGCTACCACTCCCCTCAGCCTGCAGACATATCAGTCACCTAGCAACGCACTCACCAACTGCAACACGTACCACTGCCGCTACCACTCCCCTCAGCCTGCAGACATATCAGTCACCTAGCAACGCACTCACCTACTACAACACTTACCACTGCCGCTCCCAGTCCCCTCATCACCAAGGCACTCACCCCTGTGTCCCCCCAGCACAGGCCACCGACACCCACGCTGCCCGGGATACCACGGCTGCCCTGCCGCGACGCATGTGATAAGCACCAACAGCCACTCTAAATTATGTACTATTCGCAACGCCATAAGAATTGCAGCGAACCCCGTGCGCTCAACTCCCACAGTGCAGCAGCACCGTGCTACGAGCCGCGGTATCGGCGCCATGCTTGCGGAGCGTGTCGGCTACGTGCCTAAATGTGATATTAACGATCGCTACATTGCTGCCTATAAATGCTACTTAACCAGGCCAACGCGGATTACGCCACCCTGCCAGTGACTCGCAACACATGACTTACGTCACCCGCCGCGGCCTTCACGGCCGCCTACGTAGCAACCAATCACCCAGCCTCACGTGAGACTGACTCAATGGGCAACGCGGACACCTCTCACAGTCAACGCGTAACTCAACGCACCAGGCAAATAACGGTTCATCCGTCAGCTTAGCACTTTGCCTGGGTGCTAGGTCAACACTTAGCCTGATTGCCAGCTTACCACTTTGCCTGAGTGCTTGCCTAGCACTTTGCCTGGTTGCTAGCTTAGCACGTTGCCTGGTTGCTAGCTTAGCACTTAGCTTGTGTGCTAGGTTAGCACTTAGCTTGCGTGCCAGCTTAGCACTTTGCCTGGGTGCTAGCTTAGCACTTTGCCTGGGTGCTAGGTCAACACTTTGCCTGGTTGCCAGCTTAGCACGTTGCCGGGTTGCCAGCTTACCACTTTGCCTGGGTGCTAGGTTAGCACTTTGCCTGTGTGCTAGCTTAGCACTTTGCCTGGTTGCTAGGTTAACACTTTGCCTGGTTGCTAGCTTATCACTTTGCCTGGTTGCTAGGTTAGCACTTAGCCTGAGTGCCAGTTTAGCACTTTGCCTAGTTGCTAGCTTAGCACTTAGCCTAGTTGCTAGCTTAGCACTTTGCCTGCGTGCCAGCTTACCACTTTGCCTGGATGCTAGCTTAGCACTTTGCCTGGGTGCTAGCATAGCACTTAGCTTGGTTGCTAGCTTAGCACTTTGCTTCGTCGTTAACTCATCACCTAATCTAAACGCTATCTACTTCACAGGTTGCCGCTAGAGTAATTCGAGACATTAGACTACGTTTGTTGGTTAGGTGATTAGGTGATATGCTAGGTGAGTGTAGACAGTAAACACGTGATTACGATTATGGTTGTAGGTAAAACACCCTGTTAAGCTTGTTAACGCGTCCAGCAGCAAGCAGTGATTGCGCGGCGATGCGATGTGATGAGGGACTATGTAAATGCGATTTGATGTGGAGCAGGTCTAGGCGGATGACCATGATGTGGAGCAGGTAGAGGAGAGAGAGGAGCCAGAGTGCGAGGATGGTCCAGAAGAATTTCTGTCTAATCGTCCAGAAGAAATTGGGTATGGTATTGTTTACGATGTTATAAAGTACATTACCTTCCTTCGTCACAAGTTGCAATAATGTGCAGAAATCTGTGCAGGTCCTTTTATGTGCGTCACCTGATACACCGCTGAGACTGCTAACGTTATTGTGTATGAAACCATATCTGAAGAATGTAGGACGAATGTACCCGCACTCGACAATTGATTTGCAGGCGTCACTGTGTTTCGAGGATGGAGCAAGTGGCTTCGCCTTTGTTTCGCAATCCTTCTTACATTTTCCAATTTTGCACTTCTTAGAATCCGCACCGCACGTTTTCTGGCAGTCCTCTAGCAACTTTTGAAGCGCAGTGTAGAATGTCTCCGTCAAGTAGACGATCCATGAAAGGTACTTGTCGGCGTGCTCTTTGGAGAACATAGCACAGGTATCATAGCATAACGGTCTAAGATATGCGCCGCACGGGTGTGATGGATCTGACGCTGGGTTACCGTTGCATTTAACAAGAGCATAGAGATCGCCGGTAAGATGGGTACTACTCTGGTCGCCTGTACTGGGATTATGTTTTCCGCTTCTGAACAACGAAGTCATGTCCAAAGTGGTTTTGGGATTTGCGAAGTCGGCGTCACTAACAGCTTTGTTAAATGCTGCCTCTCTATGTGCTTCACGTTTGGCATTGCGTTTACTGCTGTCATCCCAGTCAACAAGCAAGCTGTAGTAGAAGCCAAACATCTGGCCAAGCGTTTTGGGAGGAGTAGGAATAACACAATTAAATAAGCTGCAGAGTCTAGTGAGGGGAGACATTTGATTACCACAGTAACCAGCAAGCACATCGACGATACGTTGCCCCGTAGCCCTGTGCGATGCCCTATGACTGATACTTGAAAAACCGAAAGGCGTGATACACTCTATGCCGGAATGATCTTTAACCGAACAGACGACTTTGCCCTTTTCGTATTTGAGTTGATGCGGTAGGAACCCTTGCAAACCATCTTCGAGGAATGATTGCAATGGAGATTTGACGCCGCACTTAGGGTGCTGGTCGCATCGTTGGTCAGCTCTTTGGTTACCATTTTGGTTGGCTCTTTGCCCACTGTTTTGGTTGCACGCTTGGTTGGCACATTGGTCGACGTTGCACCGCCAACCTGAGCCACCGACGCCTTGACCATATTCGCAATCAAGCCAGCCACTGAGCTCAGTGTTATATTGGCACTGGTTATATAGGAAGTGGAGCTGGCGGTAGAGACGGTTGACGACGTCACATATCATGCAAAGCAAGGTGTCCATATTGCTGGGATACATTAGAGCTCTGTTGTTTGTGTTGAACTCACACGCGTATACACCGTCACCATGGCCGTGGCCTAGAATGGTTGTGAGCACGTCATGTGAGTAGTGACATACCACTGCCAGAGCATCACTCAAGGACGCTGCTGTGATCTTCTGTGGATATGCCTCCAAAGAGTCTGCGTCTTCAAGTTCCACTGGCATATCATCTATTAAATGATGCTTGGCTTCGCCATCTTCTGGCTTCTCAAACAATGCACTAAATCCGTCATGTGAGAGCGTTTCGTGGACTGGATTGTACGTGAGACCACAAAGCCACTGAAGCATGTCGTAGACGGAAGTAGGATATGTCTTGGCGGAGAAAGTGGATAGGTGACGAACGCTGTAGTAATCGTGGAGGTGGTCGAACAGCTTCTTGAGGAGTCCATGTTGCTGCTTGCTTTCTTCATCTTTCTTTTCGTCGTATTCGGTAACAAGCTTGTACGTTTGACCATCAATGCCCCTTATGTCTCCATCCAACTTCTTGTGAATATGTCCGCCCCTGCACTCCGCCGTATTCCTCAGCTCACCGTTATGCTTGTTCGGGCTGAGCAGACAGTGTAACCTCAGCGCTTGAAGAAGCTACCAAGTGGAGTGGAGATCGTATCTCCATGTTGCGCAGCTTCGGTCAGTGCAATCATTTAGGCTCCCAGGGAGCTTAACGATTCTCTGATCGATGGCCCGGAAAAAGC
>NW_012237193.1:0-8116 GCF_000981445.1 Babesia bigemina
TGTAGAGTGGATTAAGGAGCGATGTAGAGTGGGTTAGGGAGCGATGTAGAGTGGATAAGGGGCGATGTAGAGTGGATTAAGGAGCGATGTAGAGTGGGTTAGGGAGCGATGTAGAGTGGGTTAGGGAGCGATGTAGAGTGGGTTAGGGAGCGATGTAGAGTGGATAAAGGGGCGATGTAGAGTGGGTTAGGGAGCGATGTGGAGTGGATAAAGCGGCGATGTGGAGTGGATTAAGGAGCGATGTAGAGTGGATAAGGGGCGATGTAGAGTGGGTAAAGGGGCGATGAAGGGTGGGTTAGGGAGCGGTAAGGAGTGGATAATAATCACCACTTTGGTCACCATGTCATCGCTGCCGTAACCATGTCACCGCTGCCGTAACCATGTCATCGCTGCCGTAACCATGTCATCGCTGCCGTGACCATGTCATCGCTGCCGTGACCATGTCATCGCTGCCGTGTCCATGTCATCGCTGCCGTGTCCATGACATCGCTGCCGTGACCATGTCATCGCTGCTGTGACCATGTCATCGCTGCTGTGACCATGTCATCGCTGCCGTGACCATCAACTTGGTCACCACTCTGGTCATGGCATTGGTCATGGCATTGGTCAGCACTTTGGTCACCACTTTGGTCAGCACTTAGGTCACCACTTTGGTCATGGCATTGGTCAACACGTTGGTCAGCACGTTGATCATGGCATTGATCAGCACCTTGGTCAGCACATAGGTCACCACTTTGGTCAACACGTTGGTCAGCGCCTAGGTCAGCACCTTGGTCAGCACTTTGGTCATGGCATTGGTCAGCACCTTGGTCAGCACTTAGGTCAGCTGCTTGGTCAGCACCTTGGTCATGGCATTGGGCAGCACTTTGGTCAGCACTTTAGTTAACTATTACACAATCACATACAACGATAAATGAGTGACACAACAGATTAAATCACAATTCATAAGTTAGGTGAGTAGGTGGTATGCTAGGTGAGTGTAGACAGTAAACACGTGAGTACGATTATGGTTGTAGATAAAACACCCTGTTAAGCTTGTTAACACGTGCCGCGGCAAGTAGTGATTGAGCAGCGATGCGATGCGATGATGGTGAGTGCAAATGCGATTTGATGTGGAGGAGATCGAGGCGGATGACCATGATGTGGATGAGGTACAAGAGAGAGAGGAGCCAGAGTGCGACAGTGGTCCAGAAGAATTTCTCCCTGATTTCCCACAGGAATTTGGGAATATATTCATGGACAAGTCGTGCGAGCACAGAACCGTCGGAGCATATGTGTTTCAGCGCGGTGCAGAGATCTTGGCACGTGCGTTTTGTTTTCCTCTCTTTTTCACCGCTCAGTTCATGTGGGCTACCAAAAGTGAACCCCAATGCATATATAGCTGCATGGGTAGCGCGGCAATTAATAATGGAACCGCAAGCATATTCATGCCTAATGTTATCGATGTATTCGGGTTTCGGAGAAGCATAATATTTGTTTACTTGACAATCATTGACACAACTTCTGTCATGACATCGTGACCCTACTTTATTGCAGTTACGGCAGCACTGTTCATACAACTGTTTGAGCAAATCCCAAAACGTCTCCGATATGTAGACAACCCACGACAAATAATGGCCGGCATATTCCTTAGAATAAACCACACGCACATCGTAACTGATTGACTGCAAATACGCGCCACAGGGAACATTCGGTTTCGATGCTGATTTTGCTTTGCATTCCAGCAGACTAAACAGATCACCAGTAGGATGCTCATATTCACCGGCAGTATGACTCTTATGGTTACTCGATAGCTGTATGGAAGTGACATTCAATTTTGTTCCGGCATTATTGAAGTTAGCTTCTTTAACAGCGCTTTCAAATGCCTCTTGTTTATGCTTTTTACCGCCGCCGTTCCAGTTTGACAGGTAACCCTGGAAGAAACTGAACATATCGCCAAGCGTCTGCGGTGGCTGTCGGAGGAGACAGTTTATGGCGCCGCAAATTTTACGAAGGTAAGAATCAGGACCGCAAAAA
Source organism: Babesia bigemina (assembly GCF_000981445.1). Classification (NCBI taxonomy): domain Eukaryota; phylum Apicomplexa; class Aconoidasida; order Piroplasmida; family Babesiidae; genus Babesia; species Babesia bigemina. Next base: position 2,017 of record NW_012237193.1, read on the forward strand.
CTATAGAGAGCTTTTTTCATATATTCGCCTGTTTTTATATGTGAGGCTGCAATACCAATGTCTGCAAATCCCATTGGCGTCTTACACGGAAGGCCTCTATGATTTGTCACCGAACATTTAACTCCGCATCCAACGTTGGTTAGTCGATGCGGTAGAAAGCCTACCAGACCATCCTCAAGGAATGATTGAAGTGGCGATTTTATTCCGCAGTTAGCTGTTTGGTTACACTTTTGGTCACAGTTTTGGTTGTGCTTTTGCTCACCTCTTTCATTGGGGCATTGCTTGTCATTACACTGCCAATCCGATCCAGCAACTCCGTTGCCATAATAGCAATCACGCCACCCACCGCTCTTAGGTCCGCTGTGGCATTGCGCCAATAGGAAATGCAGTTGGTGATAGACTCTATTCAATATATCAACAAGCATATCGAAGCACGCACTGTCTTTGTTAGGATACAGCAGATTATCTGCATTAGTGTTGAAGTCAACAGCATAACGGCCACCCGAGTGGCCGTGACCGAGGATAGTGATCAGCATTTTCTCAGAGTAGAAACAAAGAGGTGCCAACATGTGCGTCGCCAAATCCTGAGCTTTGATCGTTGACGTCGCCGATAGTATCAATTTGTCGGTGGGAATTTTATCATGCGATGTACCTTTATATTCATCAGGCGTAGGGAACAATGTCCTAAAGTATTTGCGAAGTGGATCACGTGACGGATTGTACCAAAGCCCGGACAGCCATTGCAACATCTGATAGATGTTTGACGGCACCTTTGGCTTCTCGATATATTTACGATGGCAGACTTCATAGTATTTGTGGAGATGGCCACGGAGATCAAAAAGCTGACCGTTTGATTTATTTGCAACTTCGAAAATTGCGTTCATATTTTGCAGATGCGTGCCATTTTTCGTAATTAGTTGAATTATTTTTTCACCATTATGACGTCTGTCTAACTCACCATTTTGCGTGTCTTTATCAGCAGACAATACATAACCGCGACGCTGTAACCAGTTTCCTAGAGGGTTATCGTTCCTTGTTTTCTTATTGTTATCCCAGTCATACAAACAAATTTGACTTTTGTTGGAGTTAGTCCTACACGTTTCTCTCAACTTGTCCATATCTCTATACAACCTCTCCAGAATTGTAAAAAATATCTTAGCACAATTTTTTCCATCATCTGTCATCAGTTTTGTGTTAAAACCGAAAAATGTAACGTTTTCTGACCCATCATACCCGTTCACATACACCCGCTCCATCTGCTCGACAAACCCCTGCAGCCCCTTTTTGACCGCATCGAGCAGCTCCGGGTGCCGGGGGTTGGCGAAGTGGGCGGGGTGGAGAGCGGTGAGGGAGGAGGAGAGGGTGGTGAGTAAATTAACAAACTTATTATCATAATTATACTTTTTAGAGTTATTTGAGGCACTTAAATGATTAAGTAATTTGTCGAAGGCATCTTTGATTTTGGTTAGCTGTTTGGCTGGGTCGTTGACTTCATATTTAATATGCCTGTAGATAAGACCAAAGTAATATCTAAATGATTCCGATAATTTTTTGAATTTTTCGTAAATATTGTCCGATGACATTACAGTGGTTTTTAGATCGTCAAGCTTATTTGTTGAACTTTTAGCTCCAGACGCATCCAACTCTCCTCCCATCCATCTCATGAGACCTTTAACGCCGGTTTTTACATCAGTGTCAATAATACTTTTGATATCGTCAACCCTGTCCCTAACACCTCTATTCAAAATTTCCAACTGCTGTTTGGTAGCATCGCGATGGCGATATAGAGCTTCATGTTTTATTGAGTTTATTTTAGAATCACATCGCGTTTCAAGAAATGCAGCAATGTCGGAGAAGCAATCTGCGAGATGCTTGTCAATTTTTTTCGCGTGAAATTCAGTGCCTGCGGCAATTATTTTTCCAAGGTTCGCAGAGTTGACCCGGCCATTTGTGCCGAGAATACCGTCTATATCTTTCTGAAGTTTAGTCAAGCCGTACTGAATATCATAATTAAGATTTTGAACGCTATCTTCCGTTAGCATGGTCTTAAGATCGGTGAGCAAACCCTTAACGCCTTTCTTCTCTATATCATGCATACTCTGTTCATTTACAACACATTTCTTTATAGTATCGGTGAAAATTTCAAACTTACTATTGAACGCTGCAAGGGCTGACTTGAGAGCAGTGCTGTCTATGGGTTTAGTGCCTTCATTAACAGATAATGCCGCAATCACAATTCTCTTAATATTGCCAATCTTATCTGGCAATGTTCCTTCACTCGCACTGCCGGATAGAATTGTTTTGGCGGTAAATCCATCTTGTTTAATGCAATCGTAATAGCTGCTGAAATTGGCTTTAGTAATGGTGACTTTACCGTCATCCGTATCTTCACCCTTTCCAATCTTTTCTTCCAAAATTCCCGTAACCATACCCTCTATACCGCTTTCAAGCAACGTTTTGACTTTCTTGTCGCCCCCGTCAAATTCCTTCATGAGAGTGGTGCCAATTTTTGGAGAAATCGCAAGCTCATCGTCACCAATGTGCTTAGCGACCTCGGTTTTAATAGCTCCTTCTAACCCGCTAGTAATGGCTTCTGTGAGCTCCTTGAATGTGGGATTAGTAAGGGTGCCACCACCTGAAAATTGCCCGTTCGACGCTTCTTTAATATGCATTAGTAAATTTTCTATAGTACTAGAAAAAAGTTTGGTAGCAGAATTCGTTTTTTCAGTGGCGAGTTTAGTGAGCACATCTGGTAACGTGCCTAGTCCAGTATCTCGGAGCTGATCACCCAGTGCCTGAAGCCCTTTCCTGGGCACCGATCCCCACGGATCTGTTGCATAAGTGGCAGCGGTAATGATAGTTTCCCCCAAACCTTCAAAATAAGTATTCAAATCACCTAAAATATGGCTTTGCAGCGACACCAATCCCTCTTTCACTTTCTTATCCAATTTATCAAGTTGGTCAACCCCCTTCAACTGCCGATTAACATAATCTCTAACTTTCTCCATAATTTTTTCTTTCACTCCATTCAACTCATACCGTAGAGCATTGTTTGTTTTCACGACTTCCGAGAGAGCTCCGGTAACTTCGTCTGCTGCCTTCTTCCTAGTATCCTCTATGGCCTTCAGAAGTATACCGGCTTTCTTGTGCAAGGCATTTGCAGCCGACACGACGTTTTGATGTTCCGTGCTTGAATGTTTATTCTTGTCTATTTTTGTTAATATTTGCTCCGCCTTGTATCTTGCCGCCGTTACAATTAACTGCGCCTTTTCCCCCCATCTACTTAGTTTTTTACGTACCTCCTCCAATGTCGCACTAACGATATTTATAGGCGCCTGAATATCCTCATTAAACGATTTTTGTATACCCAGAATACACTTTCTTTCGAGTTCAAAAGCCTTATGTTCCACGTCTCTATAAAGCTCCTCAAGATGCGTTTCAACATTTCTTCCTAGCATCTCAATTTCCTTCTCATCGCTCTTTGCACCCCTATCCAATTCATGAATGCGTAACGTAATCTCATCGAACTCGTTTCGGATTTTAACCTGCAATGGTTTATCAAGTTTCTCAATAGCCAACGTGGCATTCTGCAACGTTTCGTTCAGCTTACCGATCACAGTGTCCCTCCACACGGGCCAAGCTATATCAAAATTATCTAATTTACTAAGCTCACTAATATTAAAATTTATGTTAGTTCTAAGTGTTTTTAAGTTCGTAATGACATTATTTGTTTTTTCATCTACTTTATTCCCATACCCCTCCAACCACTCCTTCACCGCGGCGACAGACACCGCAAGCCCTTCACGCCCGGAGCCAATTTTTTTATTTACCTCTTCTAGTACCTTTTCAAGCTTATTACTCATCATATTATCGTACGTTTTAACTGCTTCATCATCTTTCACCGCACCAAGCACACCACTCAAAAACGCCATCACCCCGTCACACAGCCTATCCAAGTCAGAGTACACAATGCCACTGCCGTCGTAGCCTTTGGACTCTTTGTTGAAGCCGAGGAAAGTCTGAAGGCCGGAACATAAATTATCTAAGAGGTTTTTAGGCTCATTTGAAGGCTTACTAACATTTACATAAAATCCACAAAGCTCATTCACTTTCCTCAAAGCGTCCAACTTGGACTGCAATTTGGCTAGCTCAGCAGAGGGAGAGGGGGAAGAAGGAAGATTATTAAGATGGTTATTAAGGCTCTTAATACGCTGTTCAGTTTCAGTAATTTCTTTCTTTACTTGCTTATTAAGCTCACTAATTTTCGCGGTGTCACCAGCCTGGTCAGCAGAGTTGTCAGACACAGAAAGGGTAGTAACATGAGAATTGTAAACATCATTTAGGTCATTTTTAAGGTGCGGATAAATGTCGAAAACAGCGATAATAGCATTCTTGACAGCTTTCTTAACACTCTCACTCTCACCAACAAAAGCGCCAAGTTGACCAGCAAGGTGACCAAGGCTAACAAGCTTGGAGTCAATGTCCTGCAAGGCTCTTCTAGTAGCATCGTCATAACGACGGGAGTGGGAAGTAACAAGTTATGGTCATAATTAATGGAGGTCATAGCGTTAATATGGCGAAGTAATTCGAAGGATTTGGAGTTAGGATGAACATGATGGGACTTGGCAGTGGCAAGAGGTGGAGGAAGGGAAGTGAAGGGTGACAAGGCACAAGTTATTAGGATGGTTTATAGAGGTAATAGCGGTATTATGGCGAGGTGATTCGAGCGATGTAAAGTGGATAAGGGGCGATGTAGAGTGGGTTAAGGAGCGATGTAGAGTGGATAAAGGAGCGATGTAGAGTGGATAAAGGGGCGATGTAGAGTGGGTAAAGGGGCGATGTAGAGTGGATAAAGGGGCGATGTAGAGTGGATTAGGGGGCGATGTAGAGTGGATTAGGGAGCGATGTAGAGTGGGTTAGGGAGCGATGTGGAGTGGATAAAGGGGCGATGTAGAGTGGGTAATAAACATCACTTAGGTCAGGTGCTTGGTCAACACTGTCATCGCTGCCGTGACCATGTCATCGCTGCCGTAACTGTCATCGCTGCCGTAACCATGTCATAGCTGCCGTGACCATATCATCGCTGCCGTGACCATGTCATCGCTGCCGTGACCATGTCATCGCTGCCGTGACCATGTCATCGCTGCCGTAACCATGTCATCGCTGCCGTAACCATGTCATCGCTGCCGTGACCATCAACTTGGTCAGCACTTAGGTCATGGCATTGGTCAGCACTTAGGTCACCACTTTGGTCACCACGTTGGTCAGCACTTTGGTCACCACGTTGGTCATCACGTTGGTCAGCACTTTGGTCAACACGTTGTTCATGGCATTGGTCAGCACATTGGTCAGCACATTGGTCACCACTCTGGTCAGCACATTGGTCAACACGTTGTTCATGGCATTGGTCAGCACTTTGGTCAACACGTTGTTCATGGCATTGGTCAGCACATTGGTCAGCACATTGGTCACCACTCTGGTCAGCACATTGGTCAACACGTTGTTCATGGCATTGGTCAGCACCTTGGTCACCTCACTGCTCATGTGATTGGTCATCAACGCAATCATTACTCTGTCTAGACATTAGATGTCAGTTGCCAGTTAGGTGGTCAGTGGGATTTGGATTGACGATGTTTGCGCTACGAAATCGTTGAGTTTAGCTGTAAAAGGCGATGCAGAAGGGTATCTTGCGGACGAGGAAATCGCGGATGTTGCGGCCCACCGGGAAGCGGAAGATGCACAGGTCGAGCAGGATTATGGCGACGATGATGGCAACGATGGCGGCGGCGATGGTGAAGTAGGGAGGGGGGGAAAGTGTGGAGGTATCTACATTAAGCTCGTCGGATGAGTCATCGTGACTGCTGGTATGACGTAGTGCACTGGTTTCGGGCAGATCACCGGAGGAAGGACCGGGGAGAGACTGGGAGGAGACAGTATGTTGTTCACTTTCACGTTTCTTTTCACAACATGTACAATCACATTGACATGTCGTCTCCTTGCCTTTACATTTGACGCTACATGGCGAAGGTTTGCAATTGTAATTACTCCCGTCTTTAGTACGTACCATGTAATATGCTCCACATAATCCGCAACAGTTATA
>NW_012237194.1:0-1947 GCF_000981445.1 Babesia bigemina
ACGAATTCTCTAGATATCGCTCAATACTGACCATTTAAATCATACCTGACCTCCATAGCAGAAAGTCAAAAGCCTCCGACCGGAGGCTTTTGACTTGATCGGCACGTAAGAGGTTCCAACTTTCACCATAATGAAATAAGATCACTACCGGGCGTATTTTTTGAGTTATCGAGATTTTCAGGAGCTAAGGAAGCTAAAATGAGTATTCAACATTTCCGTGTCGCCCTTATTCCCTTTTTTGCGGCATTTTGCCTTCCTGTTTTTGCTCACCCAGAAACGCTGGTGAAAGTAAAAGATGCTGAAGATCAGTTGGGTGCACGAGTGGGTTACATCGAACTGGATCTCAACAGCGGTAAGATCCTTGAGAGTTTACGCCCCGAAGAACGTTTTCCAATGATGAGCACTTTTAAAGTTCTGCTATGTGGCGCGGTATTATCCCGTATTGACGCCGGGCAAGAGCAACTCGGTCGCCGCATACACTATTCTCAGAATGACTTGGTTGAGTACTCACCAGTCACAGAAAAGCATCTCACGGATGGCATGACAGTAAGAGAATTATGCAGTGCTGCCATAACCATGAGTGATAACACTGCGGCCAACTTACTTCTGGCAACGATCGGAGGACCGAAGGAGCTAACCGCTTTTTTGCACAACATGGGGGATCATGTAACTCGCCTTGATCGTTGGGAACCGGAGCTGAATGAAGCCATACCAAACGACGAGCGTGACACCACGATGCCTGTAGCAATGGCAACAACGTTGCGCAAACTATTAACTGGCGAACTACTTACTCTAGCTTCCCGGCAACAATTAATAGACTGGATGGAGGCGGATAAAGTTGCAGGATCACTTCTGCGCTCGGCCCTCCCGGCTGGCTGGTTTATTGCTGATAAATCTGGAGCCGGTGAGCGTGGGTCTCGCGGTATCATTGCAGCACTGGGGCCAGATGGTAAGCCCTCCCGCATCGTAGTTATCTACACGACGGGGAGTCAGGCAACTATGGATGAACGAAATAGACAGATCGCTGAGATAGGTGCCTCACTGATTAAGCATTGGTAAGTGACCAAACAGGAAAAAACCGCCCTTAACATGGCCCGCTTTATCAGAAGCCAGACATTAACGCTTCTGGAGAAACTCAACGAGCTGGACGCGGATGAACAGGCAGACATCTGTGAATCGCTTCACGACCACGCTGATGAGCTTTACCGCAGCTGCCTCGCGCGTTTCGGTGATGACGGTGAAAACCTCTGATGAGGGCCCAAATGTAATCACCTGGCTCACCTTCGGGTGGGCCTTTCTGCGTTGCTGGCGTTTTTCCATAGGCTCCGCCCCCCTGACGAGCATCACAAAAATCGATGCTCAAGTCAGAGGTGGCGAAACCCGACAGGACTATAAAGATACCAGGCGTTTCCCCCTGGAAGCTCCCTCGTGCGCTCTCCTGTTCCGACCCTGCCGCTTACCGGATACCTGTCCGCCTTTCTCCCTTCGGGAAGCGTGGCGCTTTCTCATAGCTCACGCTGTAGGTATCTCAGTTCGGTGTAGGTCGTTCGCTCCAAGCTGGGCTGTGTGCACGAACCCCCCGTTCAGCCCGACCGCTGCGCCTTATCCGGTAACTATCGTCTTGAGTCCAACCCGGTAAGACACGACTTATCGCCACTGGCAGCAGCCACTGGTAACAGGATTAGCAGAGCGAGGTATGTAGGCGGTGCTACAGAGTTCTTGAAGTGGTGGCCTAACTACGGCTACACTAGAAGAACAGTATTTGGTATCTGCGCTCTGCTGAAGCCAGTTACCTTCGGAAAAAGAGTTGGTAGCTCTTGATCCGGCAAACAAACCACCGCTGGTAGCGGTGGTTTTTTTGTTTGCAAGCAGCAGATTACGCGCAGAAAAAAAGGATCTCAAGAAGATCCTTTGATTTCTACCGAAGAAAGGACGATCTCTGATCTC
>NW_012237195.1:0-11216 GCF_000981445.1 Babesia bigemina
CGAGAATAGCTTGATTCGTTCTCGGAGCTGCCTGGCACCACACTTGCTATAATAACACTTGCTGGCACTCGACCAGCTGCTACCCCGGCATCCACCGCCGCCGGCACGCCTGGTGTAAGTCTGTGGCGCCGGGTGGAGTCACTGGGTGTGACATCGCCAGACCGCGGCAGGCGCAGCGCAGCACATGATGTGACCTGGTGTCGCGGTATAGCTGCTCTATATGTCCCATCCACCGACACGCATCCGGGCAGTCCGGGAGCGCCGCCGCCGGCACGCCTGGTGAGCCGCCACGGCCAACTGCAGCTGCGGCTGTAAGGCACGCCAGACCCCGCCAGTGTCGCGTTGGTGCCACATTGGCGTGGTTACGTGCCTGTGTTGCCTCCCTATCCTAGCCCACATCCGCCCGTTGTGCCGGGCTCCGGTGCGTGAGGTCTGCGGGCGGGGTGCCCGGACTGGGGGCGTGGCAGTCGAGGCACCGGAGGGATGGCAGCTAGGGCACGGCAGTGAAGCACTGCTGGCAGATGACAGATTGGACCAGGTTTGGCGCAGTGCTGCGTGTTGTATCCCTTGTCTGTCTGCCTCGCTCCACGCCCGCCGGCGCCGCGCAGCCGCCGTGTCAGCGGATACGGGGCGTAGCAGATACCACAACTCAATGCGCTGCCGGCACTTAATAGCTATAGGACGTAGTATGGTACGCACTTCTATGTGGCTGTGATGGCCTGGCTCCCACCACCCGTCACCTTGCCGCCACCGCCGCCACGCCTACACCGCTGCGGACGGGCTCTGAGGCAGGCGGGTCGTGGGCACTGGCGGTGGCACCAGGCGTCATGAGACGACGATACTGTCATCGGAGCTGCCTGGCACCACACTTGCTATAATAACACTTGCTGGCACTCGTCCAGCTGCTACCTGTGGATCCACCGCCGCCGGCACGCCTGGTGAGGGTCTGTGGCGCCGGGTGGAGTCGCTGGGCGAGACATCGCCAGAACCCGCCAGTGTCGCGCCGGTGCCACATTGGCGTGGTTACGTGCCTGTCGTGCCTCCTACCCTGGCCCACATCCGCCCGTTGTGCCGGGCTCCGGTGCGTGACGCCTGCGGGCGGGGTGCGCGGACTGGGGGCGTGGCAGTCGAGGCACCGGAGGGAAGGCAGCTAGGGAGCTATAGTGAAGCAGTGCTGGCAGATGACAGATTGGACCAGGTTTGGCGCAGTGCTGCGTGCTGTAGGCCGTGTCTGTCTGCCTCGCTCCACGCCCGCCGGCGCCGCGCAGCCGCCGTGTCAGCGGATACGGGGCGTAGCAGATACCACAACTCAATGCGCTACCGGCACCTAAATAGCTATAGGACGTAGCATCGTACGCACTCTATGTGGCTGTGATGGCCTGGCTCCCAACACCCGTCACCCTGCCGCCACCGCCGCCACGCCTACACCGCTGCGGACGGGCTCTGAGGCAGGCGGGTCGTGGGCACTGGCGGTGGCACCAGGCGTCATGAGACGACGATACTGTCATCGGAGCTGCCTGGCACCACACTTGCTATAATAACACTTGCTGGCACTCGTCCAGCTGCTACCTGTGGATCCACCGCCGCCGGCACGCCTGGTGAGGGTCTGTGGCGCCGGGTGGAGTCGCTGGGCGAGACATCGCCAGACCCTGCCAGTGTCGCGCCGGTGCCACATTGGTGTGGTTACGTGCCTGTGTTGCCTCCCTATCCTAGCCCACATCCGCCCGTTGTGCCGGGCTCCGGTGCGTGAGGTCTGCGGGCGGGGTGCCCGGACTGGGGGCTTGGCAGTCGAGGCACCAGAAGGATGGCAGCTAGGGCATGGTGGTGAAGCACAGCTGGCGGATGACAGCTTCGAGGTGGTGTGGCGCAGTGCTGCGTGCTGTAGGCCGTCTCTGTCTGCCTCGCTTTACGACCCCCGGCGCCGCGCAGCTGCCGTGTCAGCGGATACGGGGTCTAGCAGATACCACAACTCATTGCGTTACCGGCACCAGGCAGGCACGGACGTAGTATCGTACGCACTTCTATGTGGCTGTGATGGCCTGGCTCCCAACACCCGTCACCCTGCCGCCACCGCCGCCACGCCTACACCGCTGCGGACGGGCTCTGAGGCAGGCGGGTCGCGGGCACTGGCGGTGGCACCAGGCGTCATAAGACGACGATACTGTCGTCGGAGCTGTTTGGCACCACACTTGCTACGATAACACTTGCTGGCACTCGTCCAGCTGCTACCCGGGCATCCACTGCCGCCGGCACGCCTGGTGAGGGTCTGTGGCGCCGGGTGGAGTCACTGGGTGTGACATCGCCAGACCGCGGCAGTGTCGCGCTGGTGCCACATTGGTGTGGTTACGTGCCTGTCTTGCCTCCCTATCCTAGCCCACATCCGCCCGTTGTGCCGGGCTCCGGTGCGTGAGGTCTGCGGGCGGGGTGCCCGGACTGGGGGCGTGGCAGTCGAGGCACCGGAGGGATGGCAGCTAGGGCACGGCAGTGAAGCAGTGCTGGCAGATGACAGATTGGACCAGGTTTGGCGCAGTGCTGCGTGTTGTAGGCCGTGTCTGTGTGCCTCGCTCCACGCCCGCCGGCGCCGCGCAGCCGCCGTGTCAGCGGATACGGGGCGTAGCAGATACCACAACTCAATGCACTGCCGGCACTTAATAGCTATAGGACGTAGTATGGTACGCACTTCTATGTGGCTGTGATGGCCTGGCTCCCACCACCAGTCACCTTGCCGCCACCGCCGCCACGCCTACACCGCTGCGGACGGGCTCTGAGGCAGGCGGGTCGCGGGCACTGGCGGTGGCACCAGGCGTCATGAGACGACGATACTGTCATCGGAGCTGCCTGGCACCACACTTGCTAAAATAACACTTGCTGGCACTCGACCAGCTGCTACCTGTGGATCCACCGCCGCCGGCACGCCTGGTGTAAGTCTGTGGCGCCGGGTGGAGTCACTGGGTGTGACATCGCCAGACCGCGGCAGGCGCTGCACAGCACATGATGTGACCCGGTGTCGCGGTATAGCTGCCGTATATGACCCATCCACCGACACGCATCCGGGCAGTCCGGGAGCGCCGCCGCCGGCACGCCTGGTGAGCCGCCACGGCCAACTGCAGCTGCGGCTGTAAGGCACGCCAGACCCCGCCAGTGTCGCGTTGGTGCCACATTGGCGTGGTTACGTGCCTGTCTTGGCTCCCTATCCTAGCCCACATCCGCCCGTTGTGCCGGGCTCCGGTGCGTGAGGTCTGCGGGCGGGGTGCCCGGACTGGGGGCGTGGCAGTCGACGCACCGGAGGGATGGCAGCTAGGGCACGGCAGTGAAGCACTGCTGGCAGATGACAGATTGGACCAGGTTTGGCGCAGTGCTGCGTGTTGTATCCCTTGTCTGTCTGCCTCGCTCCACGCCCGCCGGCGCCGCGCAGCCGCCGTGTCAGCGGATACGGGGCGTAGCAGATACCACAACTCAATGCACTGCCGGCACTTAATAGCTATAGGACGTAGTATGGTACGCACTTCTATGTGGCTGTGATGGCCTGGCTCCCACCACCCGTCACCTTGCCGCCACCGCCGCCACGCCTACACCGCTGCGGACGGGCTCTGAGGCAGGCGGGTCGTGGGCACTGGCGGTGGCACCAGGCGTCATGAGACGACGATACTGTCATCGGAGCTGCCTGGCACCACACTTGCTATAATAACACTTGCTGGCACTCGTCCAGCTGCTACCTGTGGATCCACCGCCGCCGGCACGCCTGGTGAGGGTCTGTGGCGCCGGGTGGAGTCGCTGGGCGAGACATCGCCAGACCCTGCCAGTGTCGCGCCGGTGCCACATTGGTGTGGTTACGTGCCTGTGTTGCCTCCCTATCCTAGCCCACATCCGCCCGTTGTGCCGGGCTCCGGTGCGTGACGCCTGCGGGCGGGGTGCGCGGACTGGGGGCGTGGCAGTCGAGGCACCGGAGGGAAGGCAGCTAGGGAGCTATAGTGAAGCAGTGCTGGCAGATGACAGATTGGACCAGGTTTGGCGCAGTGCTGCGTGCTGTAGGCCGTGTCTGTCTGCCTCGCTCCACGCCCGCCGGCGCCGCGCAGCCGCCGTGTCAGCGGATACGGGGCGTAGCAGATACCACAACTCAATGCGCTACCGGCACCTAAATAGCTATAGGACGTAGCATCGTACGCACTCTATGTGGCTGTGATGGCCTGGCTCCCAACACCCGTCACCCTGCCGCCACCGCCGCCACGCCTACACCGCTGCGGACGGGCTCTGAGGCAGGCGGGTCGTGGGCACTGGCGGTGGCACCAGGCGTCATGAGACGACGATACTGTCATCGGAGCTGCCTGGCACCACACTTGCTATAATAACACTTGCTGGCACTCGTCCAGCTGCTACCTGTGGATCCACCGCCGCCGGCACGCCTGGTGAGGGTCTGTGGCGCCGGGTGGAGTCGCTGGGCGAGACATCGCCAGACCCTGCCAGTGTCGCGCCGGTGCCACATTGGTGTGGTTACGTGCCTGTGTTGCCTCCCTATCCTAGCCCACATCCGCCCGTTGTGCCGGGCTCCGGTGCGTGAGGTCTGCGGGCGGGGTGCCCGGACTGGGGGCTTGGCAGTCGAGGCACCAGACGGATGGCAGCTAGGGCACGGCAGTGAAGCAGTGCTGGCAGATGACAGATTGGACCAGGTTTGGCGCAGTGCTGCGTGCTGTAGGCCGTGTCTGTCTGCCTCGCTCCACGCCCGCCGGCGCCGCGCAGCCGCCGTGTCAGCGGATACGGGGTCTAGCAGATACCACAACTCAATGCACTGCCGGCACTTAATAGCTATAGGACGTAGTATGGTACGCACTTCTATGTGACTGTGATGGCCTGGCTCCCAACACCCGTCACCCTGCCGCCACCGCCGCCACGCCTACACCGCTGCGGACGGGCTCTGAGGCAGGCGGGTCGCGGGCACTGGCGGTGGCACCAGGCGTCATGAGACGACAATACGTGTGACCGAGGCTGCCTGGCACCACACTTGCTGAAATAACACTTGCTGGCACTCGTCCAGCTGCTACCCGGGCATCCACTGCCGCCGGCACGCCTGCGGAACCGCCACGGCCAACTGCAGCTGCGGCTGTACGGCACGCCAGACGCCGCCAGTGTCGCGCTGGTGCCACATTGGTGTGGTTACGTGCCTGTGTTGCCTCCCTACCCCAGCCCACATCCGCCCGTTGTGCCGGACTCCGGTGCGTGAGGCCTGCGGGCGGGGTGCCCGGACTGGGGGCTTGGCAGTCGAGGCACCGGAGGGATGGCAGCTAGGGCACGGCAGTGAAGCAGTGCTGGCGGATGACATATTGGACCAGGTTTGGCGCAGTGCTGCGTGTTGTAGGCCGTGTCTGTCTGCCTCGCTCCACGACCCCCGGCGCCGCGCAGCCGCCGTGTCAGCGGATACGGGGCGTAGCAGATACCACAACTCATTGCGCTACCGGCACCTAATAGCTATAAGACGTAGTATCGTACGCACTTTGATGTGGCTGTGATGGCCTGGCTCCCAACACCCGTCACCCTGCCGCCACCGCCGCCACGCCTACACCGCTGCGGACGGGCTCTGAGGCAGGCGGGTCGTGGGCACTGGCGGTGGCACCAGGCGTCATGAGACGATACTGTCATCGGAGCTGCCTGGCACCACACTTGCTGAAATAACACTTGCTGGCACTCGTCCAGCTGCTACCCGGGCATCCACTGCCGCCAACACGCCTGGGGAGGGTCTGTGGCGCCGGGTGGAGTCACTGGGTGGAGTCGCTGGGTGTGACATCGCCAGACCGCGGCAGGCGCAGCGCAGCACACGATGTGACCTGGTGTCGCGGTATAGCTGCTCTATATGTACCATCCACCGACACGCATCCGGGCAGTCCGGGAGCGGCGCTGCCGGCACGCCTGCGGAGCCGCCACGGCCAACTGCAGCTGCGGCTGTACGGCACGCCAGACGGCGCCAGTGTCGCGCTGGTGCCACATTGGTGTGGTTACGTGCCTGTGTTGCCTCCCTGCCCCAGCCCACATCCGCCCGTTGTGCCGGGCTCCGGTGCGTGAGGCCTGCGGGCGGGGTGCCCGGACTGGGGGCGTGGCAGTCGAGGCACCGGAGGGATGGCAGCTAGGGCACGGCAGTGAAGCAGTGCTGGCAGATGACAGATTGGACCAGGTTTGGCGCAGTGCTGCGTGTTGTAGGCCTTGTCTAACTGCCTCGCTCCACGACCCCCGGCGCCGCGCAGCCGCCGTGTCAGCGGATACGGAGAGTAGCAGATACCACAACTCATTGCGCTGCCGGCACCAGGCAGGCACTGATGTAGTATGGTACGCACTTCTATGTGGCCGTGATGGCCTGGCTCCCAACACCCGTCACCCTGCCGCCACCGTCGTTACGCCTACACCGCTGGGCAAACGGCCTCTGAGGCAGGCGGGTCGCGGGCACTGGCGGTGGCACCAGGCGTCATGAGACGACGATACCTGTCATCGGAGCTGTTTGGCACCACACTCGTTGAAATAACACTCGCTGGCACTCGACCAGCTGCTACCCGGGCATCCACCGCCGCCGGCACGCCTGGGGAGGGTCTGTGGCGCCGGGTGGAGTCGCTGGGCGAGACATCGCCAGACCCCGCCAGTGTCGCGCTGGTGCCACATTGGTGTGGTTACGTGCCTGTGTTGCCTCCCTACCCCAGCCCACATCCGCCCGTTGTGCCGGACTCCGGTGCGTGAGGCCTGCGGGCGGGGTGCCCGACTGGGGGCGTGGCAGTCGAGGCACCGGAGGGATGGCAGCTAGGGCACGGCAGTGAAGCAGTGCTGGCAGATGACAGATTGGACCAGGTTTGGCGCAGTGCTGTGTGTTGTAAGCCTCGTCTGGCTGCCTCGCTCCACGCCCCCGGCGCCGCGCAGCCGCCGTGTCAGCAGCTACGGGGCGTAGCAGATACCACAACTCAATGCACTGCCGGCACTTAATAGCTATAGGACGTAGTATGGTACGCACTTCTATGTGGCTGTGATGGCCTGGCTCCCAACACCCGTCACCTTGCCGCCACCGCCGCCACGCCTACACCGCTGCGGACGGGCTCTGAGGCAGGCGGGTCGCGGGCACTGGCGGTGGCACCAGGCGTCATGAGACGACGATAGCTGTGACCGAGGCTGCCTGGCACCACACTTGCTATAATAACACTTGCTGGCACTCGACCAGCTGCTACCCCGGCATCCACCGCCGCCGGCACGCCTGGTGTAAGTCTGTGGCGCCGGGTGGAGTCACTGGGTGTGACATCGCCAGACCCCGCCAGTGTCGCGCTGGTGCCACATTGGCGTGGTTACGTGCCTGTCTTGCCTCCCTACCCCAGCCCACATCCGCCCGTTGTGCCGGGCTCCGGTGCGTGAGGTCTGCGGGCGGGGTGCCCGGACTGGGGGCGTGGCAGTCGAGGCACCGGAGGGATGGCAGCTAGGGCGCTCTAGTGATGCAGTGCTGGCAGATGACAGCTTCGACCAGGTTTGGCGCAGTGCTGCGTGTTGTAGGCCGTGTCTGTGTGCCTCGCTCCACGCCCCCGGCGCCGCGCAGCCGCCGTGTCAGCGGATACGGGGCGTAGCAGATACCACAACTCAATGCACTGCCGGCACTTAATAGCTATAGGACGTAGTATGGTACGCACTTCTATGTGGCTGTGATGGCCTGGCTCCCAACACCCGTTACCCTAACGGCACCGCCGCCACGCCTACACCGCTGGGCAAACGGGCTCTGAGGCAGGCGGGTCACGGGCACTGGCGGTGGCACCAGGCGTCATGAGACGACGATACTGTCATCGGAGCTGCCTGGCACCACACTTGCTGATATAACACTTGCTGGCACTCGACCAGCTGCTACCTGTGGATCCACCGCCGCCGGCACGCCTGGTGAGGGTCTGTGGCGCCGGGTGGAGTCGCTGGGCGAGACATCGCCAGACCACGGCAGGCGCTGCGCAGCACACGATGTGACCCTGTGTCACCGTATAGCTGCCGTATATGTCCCATCCACCGACAGGCATCCGGGCAGTCCGGGAGCGCCGCCGCCGGCACGCCTGGTGAGGGTCTGTGGCGCCGGGTGGAGTCACTGGGCGAGACATCGCCAGACCGCGGCAGGCGCTGCGCAGCACACGATGTGACCTGGTGTCGCGGTATGGCTGCTCTATATGTCCCATCCACCGACACGCATCCGGGCAGTCCGGGAGCGCCGCCGCCGGCACGCCTGGTGAGGGTCTGTGGCGCCGGGTGGAGTCACTGGGCGAGACATCGCCAGACCGCGGCAGGCGCTGCGCAGCACACGATGTGACCTGGTGTCGCGGTATAGCTGCTCGGTATGTCCCATCCACCGACACGCATCCGGGCAGTCCGGGAGCGCCGCCGCCGGCACGCCTGCGGAGCCGCCACGGCCAACTGCGGCTGCGGCTGTACGGCACGCCAGACCCCGCCAGTGTCGCGTCGGTGCCACATTGGTGTGGTTACGTGCCTGTCTTGCCTCCCTATCCTAGCCCACATCCGCCCGTTGTGCCGGGCTCCGGTGCGTGACGCCTGCGGGCGGGGTGCCCGGACTGGGGGCGTGGCAGTCGAGGCACCGGAGGGATGGCAGCTAGGGCACGGCAGTGAAGCAGTGCTGGCGGATGACCGATTGGACCAGGTTTGGTGCAGTGCTGCGTGCTGTAGGCCGTGTCTGCCTGCCTCGCTCCACGACCCCCGGCGCCGCGCAGCCGCCGTGTCAGCGGATACGGGGTCTAGCAGATACCACAACTCAATGCGTTACCGGCACTTGATAGCTATAAGACGTAGTATGGTACGCACTTCGACGTGGCTGTGATGGCCTGGCTCCCAACACCCGTCACCCTGCCGCCACCGCCGGCACGCCTACACCGCTGCGGACGGGCTCTGAGGCAGGCGGGTCACGGGCACTGGCGGTGGCACCAGGCGTCATAAGACGACGATACTGTGATCGGAGCTGCCTGGCACCACACTTGCTGAAATAACACTTGCTGGCACTCGACCAACTGCTACCTGTAGATCCACCGCCGCCGGCACGCCTGGGGAGGGTCTGTGGCGCCGGGTGGAGTCGCTGGGCGAGACATCGCCAGACCGCGGCAGGCGCTGCGCAGCACACGATGTGACCTGGTGTCGCGGTATAGCTGCTCTATATGTCCCATCCACCGACACGCATCCGGGCACTCCGGGAGCGCCGCCGCCGGCACGCCTGCGGAGCCGCCACGGCCAACTGCGGCTGCGGCTGTACGGCACGCCAGACCCCGCCAGTGTCGCGTCGGTGCCACATTGGTGTGGTTACGTGCCTGTGTTGCCTCCCTATCATAGCCCACATCCGCCCGTTGTGCCGGGCTCCGGTGCGTGAGGCCTGCGGGCGGGGTGCTCGGACTGGGGGCTTGGCAGTCGAGGCACCGGAGGGATGGCAGCTAGGGCACGGCAGTGAAGCAGTGCTGGCAGATGACAGATTGGACCAGGTTTGGCGCAGTGCTGCGTGTTGTAGGCCGTGTCTGTCTGCCTCGCTCCACGCCCGCCGGCGCCGCGCAGCCGCCGTGTCAGCAGCTACGGGGATTGGCAGATACCACAACTCAATGCACTGCCGGCACCTAATAGCTATAAGACGTAGTATGGTACGCACTCTATGTGGCTGTGATGGCCTGGCTCACACCACCCGTCACCCCGCCGCCACGCCTACACCGCTGGGCGGACGGCCTCTGAGGCAGGCGGGTCACGGGCACTGGCGGTGGCACCAGGCGTCATCAGACGACGATAGCTGTCATCAAAGCTGCCTGGCACCACACTTGCTACGATAACACTTGCTGGCACTCGACCAGCTGCCACCGGTGGATCCACCGCCGCCGGCACGCCTGGTGAGGGTCTGTGGCGCCGGGTGGAGTCACTGGGCGAGACATCGCCAGACCACGGCAGGCTGTGCGCAGCACACGATGTGACCTGGTGTCGCGGTATAGCTGCTCTATATGTCCCATCCACCGAAACGCATCCGGGCAGTCCGGGAGCGCCGCCGCCGGCACGCCTGCGGAGCCGCCACGGCCAACTGCAGCTGCGGCTGTACGGCACGCCAGACCCCGCCAGTGTCGCGCTCGTGCCACATTGGTGTGGTTACGTGCCTGTGTTGCCTCCCTACTCTGGCCCACATCCGCCCGTTGTGCCGGGCTCCGGTGCGTGACGCCTGCGGGCGGGGTGCCCGGACTGGGGGCTTGGCAGTCGAGGCAGCAGACGGATGGCAGCTAGGGCGCTATAGTGAAGCAGTGCTGGCAGATGACAGATTGGACCAGGTTTGGCGCAGTGCTGCGTGTTGTAGGCCGTGTCTGCCTGCCTCGCTCCACGCCCGCCGGCGCCGCGCAGCCGCCGTGTCAGCAGCTACGGGGATTGGCAGATACCACAACTCAATGCACTGCCGGCACCTAATAGCTATAAGACGTAGTATGGTACGCACTCTATGTGGCTGTGATGGCCTGGCTCACACCACCCGTCACCCCGCCGCCACGCCTACACCGCTGGGCGGACGGCCTCTGAGGCAGGCGGGTCACGGGCACTGGCGGTGGCACCAGGCGTCATCAGACGACGATAGCTGTCATCAAAGCTGCCTGGCACCACACTTGCTACGATAACACTTGCTGGCACTCGACCAGCTGCCACCGGTGGATCCACCGCCGCCGGCACGCCTGGTGAGGGTCTGTGGCGCCGGGTGGAGTCACTGGGCGAGACATCGCCAGACCACGGCAGGCTGTGCGCAGCACACGATGTGACCTGGTGTCGCGGTATAGCTGCTCTATATGTCCCATCCACCGAAACGCATCCGGGCAGTCCGGGAGCGCCGCCGCCGGCACGCCTGCGGAGCCGCCACGGCCAACTGCAGCTGCGGCTGTACGGCACGCCAGACCCCGCCAGTGTCGCGCTCGTGCCACATTGGTGTGGTTACGTGCCTGTGTTGCCTCCCTACCCTGGCCCACATCCGCCCGTTGTGCCGGGCTCCGGTGCGTGACGCCTGCGGGCGGGGTGCCCGGACTGGGGGCTTGGCAGTCGAGGCACCGGAGGGATGGCAGCTAGGGCGCTGTAGTGAAGCAGTGTTAGTGGATGACAGCTTCGACGTGGTGTGGCGCAGTGCTTCCTGTGGTAGGCCTTGTCTGTCTGCCTCGCTCCACGACCCCGGCGCGCGCAGCCGCCCGTGTCAGCGATACGGGGTCTAGCAGATACCA
>NW_012237196.1:0-19723 GCF_000981445.1 Babesia bigemina
CGTGAACTACGGTACCACTCAGTTTTCCCGTACCCTTGTTTTCCTTTATCCATTCTCTCAGTCGCTGTTTCACCACTCCATCTGTCTTAAGTATATCCCTAAGCCATCCATCCAAAACCTTGGTATGGAAATTATCCTTGGTAAATTTATCTGCATAAGACATCACATTTTCAGGGATGTCGCGCAGTCCTTCATATCTACGTTTGCCATATATATCCGCCACTTTACCTTGCATTGTTTCGATTATCTCACATAGGCTCTTCTGGGTTGCTGTTCCATCCGCTCTTCCGCTCTCGATAACTTTGTATAACGTGCCAATCTTGCGCTGAACTTTTCTGACCTCAGTTGTGATTACCTCCCTCACATTGGTAATATATTTGTTCAGCACATCTTGCCATTCTTTCATATTCAAAGTCATATTTGTTACATTCACTACATACTTTGCAGCAACATCCTTATTTGTCACTTTGTCAATTTGATGCTTCTTTGCGTGATCAATTAGCTTTGTAACGCTGCCAATCCAGTTCTCCAGCCCCGTAACTTGCTTTTCCATCTCGTCACCAATTTGTAACAAAGCGCCCCTAATTGCATTAACGTCGTTTTTTAGCCTGGAACTTAAATTGCTGCCACCAACCTGATGGCTTTTATTAACGTCATTTAATGACACTTCTATGGCCCTGAATTTTTCATCAATTACATTCATGTAAGTTTTGTCGTAGTTGTCCATGAATTCTCTTGCCTTCTTAATCATCTCATTAATGATATCAAAGCGCTCTTTCTTTTTTTGTCTCAACGTGCCAACGTCATTAAAAACGTTGGTAAACTGATCTCCTAAGGTTTTTTGTGTTCTTTTACTTTGCTCTTCTACTTTCTCTCTCATACGGTTTTCTTCCTCCTCCATCGCCTTGTCCACATACGCCATATGGGTCTGAAACCTCCCGTCCTTAGTCGACTCCGCCATCGTAGTAACTGCCCCTGCTACAAGATTTATCTCACTACGCAGCTTATCGCTAAGATCAGGATCTAAGTTGTTAATTAGGGTCATGATATTATTAATGTCTATTGATAAACCATCCACTGTCGTAGTCCAGTTAGACAACTGGTCGACAAGTGGCTTAGATTTCTTAGAGTCTACAGTGTTTTTATTTGTTTCAATTTTTTTAGTGAGTTCGCTAAGTGAATTATTAATTTTATTAGTTCTTTCATTAAGTTCAATGTGATAATCACTTAACACGCCACGCACGTAATCTACGGCGTTAACAAATTCGCTAGGACCGTTATGCATTTTTTTCTTAATTATATCAAGTACAGTAATCATTTTATCGGTATTATAGTACGTTTTAACCGCTTCATCATCTTTCACCGCACCAAGCACACCATACAAAAATCCCATCACCCCGTCACACAGCCTGTCAAGGTCAGAGTACACTATCCCAGTGCCATCGTAGCCTTTGGAGTCAGAGTTGAAGCCGAGGAAAGTTTCGAGGCCAGTACAGAGGTTAGTAAGGATGTTAGTAGGGTTGTTATTTGAGGTAATTTTAAGGTTCAAAATTTTGTCAAATTTCTTGTCAAGCTCACTAGGCGGCACATGGTCAGGGCAGTGGCAAGAGGTGGAAGGAGGGAGGTGAAGGGGGACAAGTGACAAGTTATTATTGTGGTCTAAAGAGGTCATATCGGTATTATGGCAAGGTAATTCGAGGGATGTAGAGTGGATAAGGGAGCGATTAGAGGAGGTGAAGGAGCGATGTAGAGTGGATAAGGAGCGATGTAGAGTGGATAAAGGGGCGATGTAAGGTGGGTTAGGGAGCGATGTAGAGTGGATAAGGGGCGATGTAGAGTGGGTAAAGGGGCGATGTGGAGTGGACAAAGGGGCGATGAAGGGTGGATAAAGGGGCGATGTAGAGTGGATAAAGGGGCGATGTAGAGTGGGTTAGGGAGCGATGTAGAGTGGGTTAAGGAGCGATGTAGAGTGGATAAAGGGGCGATGTAGAGTGGATAAAGGGGCGATGTAGAGTGGGTAAAGGGGCGATGTAGAGTGGATAAAGGGGCGATGTAGAGTGGATAAAGGAGCGATGTAGAGTGGGTAAGGGAGCGATGTAGAGTGGGTTAAAGGGGCGATGTGGAGTGGGTTAGGGAGCGATGTAGAGTGGGTTAGGAGCGATGTAGAGTGGGTTAAGGGGCGATGTAGAGTGGGTTAAGGGGCGATGTAGAGTGGGTTAAGGGGCGATGTGGAGTGGGTTAAGGGGCGATGTAGAGTGGATTAAGGGGCGATGTAGAGTGGATAAAGGGGCGATGTAGAGTGGGTTAAGGAGCGATGTAGAGTGGGTTAAGGGGCGATGTAGAGTGGGTTAAGGGGCGATGTAGAGTGGGTTAAGGGGCGATGTAGAGTGGATTAGGCAGCGATGTAGAGTGGATAAAGGGGCGATGTAGAGTGGGTTAGGGAGCGATGTAGAGTGGATCAAGGGGCGATGTAGGGTGGGTTAGGGAGCGATGTAGAGTGGGTTACGGAGCGATGTAGAGTGGATAAAGGGGCGATGTGGAGTGGGTTAAGGAGCGATATAGAGTAAGTTAGGGAGCGATGTGGAGTGGGTTAAGGAGCGATATAGAGTGGATAAAGGGGCGATGTAGAGTGGGTTAGGGAGCGATGAAGAGTGGGTTAGGGAGCGATGTAGAGTGGATAAGGGGCGATGTAGAGTGGGTTAGGGAGCGATGTAGGGTGGGTTAAGGGGCGATGAAGGGTGGATAAAGGAGCGATGTAGAGTGGATAAAGGAGCGATGTAGAGTGGATAAAGGGGCGATGTAGAGTGGATAAAGGGGCGATGTAGAGTGGGTTAGGGAGCGATGTAGAGTGGATAAAGGGGCGATGTGCAGTGGATAGAGGAGCGATGTAGAGTGGATAAGGGGCGATGTAGAGTGGGTTAAGGGGCGATGTGGAGTGGATAAAGGGGCGATGTGGAGTGGGTTAGGGAGCGATGTGGAGTGGGTAAAGGAGCGATGTAGAGTGGATTAAGGAGCGATGTGTAGTGGGTAAAGGAGCGATGTGTAGTGGGTAAAGGAGCGATGTAGAGTGGGTTAGGGGGCGATGTAGAGTGGATGAAGGAGCGATGTAGAGTGGGTTAGGGAGCGATGTAGAGTGGGTTAGGGAGCGATGTAGAGTGGGTTAAGGGGCGATGTAGAGTGGGTAAAGGGGCGATGTAGAGTGGATAAAGGGGCGATGTGGAGTGGGTAAGGGAGCGATGTCGAGTGGGTTAAGGGGCGATGTAGAGTGGGTTAAGGGGCGATGTGGAGTGGGTTAGGGAGCGATGTGGAGTGGGTTAAGGGGCGATGTGGAGTGGGTAGAGGGGCGATGCAGAGTGGGTAAAGGGGCGATGTAGAGTGCGTAAAGGGGCGATGTGGAGTGGGTAAAGGGGCGATGTAGAGTGGACAAAGGGGCGATGTAAAGTGGGTAAAGGGGCGATGTAGAGTGGATAAAGGGGCGATGTAGAGTGGATTAAGGAGCGATGTAGAGTGGATAAGGGGCGATGTAGAGTAGGTTAGGGAGCGATGTAAGGTGGATAAGGGAGCGATTAGAGGAGGTTAAGGGGCGATGAAGGGTGGGTAAAGGGGCGATGTGGAGTGGATAAGGGGCGATGTAGAGTGGGTAAAGGAGCGATGTAGAGTGGGTAAAGGAGCGATGTGGAGTGGGTAAAGGGGCGATGTGGAGTGGATAATAATCACTACTTTGGTCACCATGTCATCGCTGCCGTGACCATCAACTTGGTCAGCACATTGGTCATGGCATTGGTCATGGCATTGGTCACCACTTTGGTCAGCACCTTGGTCAACACTTAGGTCGTGGCATTGGTCATGGCATTGGTCAGCACTTTGGTCAGCACATTGGTCATGGCATTGGTCAGGTGGTAGGTCAACACTTTGGTCAGCATCTTGGTCAACACATTGGTCAGCACATTGGTCAGCACATTGGTCAGCACGTTGGTCAGCACGTTGGTCAGCACGTTGGTCAGCACATTGGTCAATACGTTGGTCAGCACATTGGTCAGCACATTGGTCAGCACGTTGGTAAGCACGTTGGTCAGCACGTTGGTCAGCACATTGGTCAATACGTTGGTCAGCACATTGGTCAGCATCTTGGTCAACACTTTGGTCATCACCTTGGTCATGGCATTGGTCAGTTGATTGGTCACCTCACGGCTTGGGCAATTGATCATTAACGCAACCATTACTGTCTAGAACATTAGATGCCAGTCGCCAGTTAGGTGATCGGTGGGATTTGGATTACGATGTTTGCGCTAACAGATTGCTAAATTTAGCTGTAAAACGCAATGCAGAAGGGTATCTTGCGTACGAGGAAATCGCGGATGTTGCGGCCCACCGGGAAGCGGAAGATGCACAGGTCGAGCAGGATGATGGCGACGATGAGGGCAACGATGACGGCGGCGATGGCGGAGTAGGGAGGGGTTGGGAGAAGTAGTCACCTCACTGCTCATGTGCTTGGTCATCAACGCAACCATTATTTTGTCTAGAACATTAGATGTCAGTTGGCAGTTAGGTTATTGTGATCAGCTGCGCAGTAGATACCGCACCCTGTGGAACGGCCGGATGCGGAAGTAGACCATGACGCAGATGACGACGATGATGAGGGCGACGGGGACGATGATGTAAGGGGCGGGGATCATGGTCACATCACTGCTTATGCGATTAATTATCAACGCGATCAATACATTGTCTACAACATTAGATGTCATTTGCCAGCTAGGTGATCAGTGGGATTTGGATGACGATTTCAGCGCCAATAAATTGCTAAGCTCAGCTGTAGAACGCGATGCAGAAGGGTATCTTGCGGACGAGGAAATCGCGGATGTTGCGGCCCACCGGGAAGCGGAAGATGCACAGGTCGAGCAGGATGATGGCGACGATGATGGCAACGATGACGGCGGCGATGGTTTCGGGGCTTGAGGGGGGGGGGAAGTAGTTATATCATCGCTCATGTGATTAATCATCAACGCAATCATTACTCTGTCTATAACATTAGATGTCAGTTGGCAGTCAGGTGATCAGTGGGATTTGGATTACGATGTTAGCGCCAACAAATTGCTGATCTCAGCTGTAAAACGCGATGCAGAAGGGTATCTTGCGGACGAGGAAATCGCGGATGTTGCGGCCCACCGGGAAGCGGAAGATGCACAGGTCGAGCAGGATGATGGCGACGATGAGGGCAACGATGACGGCGGCGATGGCGGAGGGGGATATTGAGAGACCTGGGGAGGCTTTTTCTTCAAGGTAGTTGCTGGAACTATCATCAGTGGGAGGACCGGACAACAGCGCTTGACTCTCGGACTGAGACTGAAGACCGGGGGAACCAGGGAGTGGAGGTGGAGGGGGGGGAGGGACACGGCAGACTTCAGCTTCTTTACTTGTACATCTCTGTTTACAACATTTACATTGACATTTGTCCTCCTTGCCTGCACATTTTGTTTTACAACCGAACGTTTCGCACTTGTAACTTGTATCTCTGTTATTAGTGCGCTTCCAGATATATCCCCAACATCCATTGCAACCCCGACCAGTCGTACACTTCTCACAGCACCACGGACAACAAATACAACTAAAACCCATTCGACATCCCGTATTACATATACACCTCATATAATCACTCATCTTGTCCCCTCAACCTGCAAGCATATCAATCACTCAAGCAGCACTCACCAACTGCAACACGTTCCCCTTCCCCTCCCAGTCCCCTCAACCTGCGAACATCAATCACCTATGCAAGCACTCACCAACTGCAACACGTACCACTGCCGCGCCCAGTCCCGTCAACCTGCAAACTTATCAATCACTCAAGCAGCACTCACCAACTGCAACACTACCACTGCCGCTCCCAATCCCCTCAGCCTGCAAACGTATCAATCACCTAGCAACGCACTCACCAACTGAAACACTACCACTGCCGCTCCCAGTCCCCTCAACTGCGAACATATCAATCACCTAAGCAACGCACTCACCAACTGCAACACTGCCACTGCCGCTCCCACTCCCTCAACCTGCAGACATATCGATCACCTAGCAAGCACTCACCAACTGCAACACGTACACTCCCACTCCCAGTCCCCTCAACCTGCAAACATATCAATCACCTAACAACTCACTCACCAACTGCAACACTACCACTGCCGCTCCCACTCCCCTCAACCTGCAAGCATATCAATCACCTAGCAACGCACTCACCAACTGCAACACTACCACTGCCGCTCCCAGTCCCCTCAACCTGCAAACATATCAGTCACCTTGCAACGCACTCACCAACTGCAACACGTACCACTGCCGCTCCCAGTCCCCTCAGCCTGCGAACATCAATCACCTAGCAACGCACTCACCAACTGCAACACGTACCACTGCCGCTACCAGTCCCCTCAACCTGCGAACATGTCAATCACTCAAGCAACACTCACCAACTGCAACACTGCCACTGCCGCTCCCACTCCCCTCAACCTGCTAACATATCAATCACTAAGCAACGCACTCACCAACTGCAACACTACCACTGCCGCTCCCAGTCCCCTCAACCTGCGAGCATCAATCACTCAAGCAGCACTCACCAACTGCAACACTACCACTGCCGCTCCCACTCCCCTCAACCTGCAAACATATCAATCACTCAAACAACGCACTCACCAACTGCAACACGTACCACTGCCGCTCCCAGTCTCTCAGCCTGCAAACATATCAATCACCTATGCAAACACTCACCAACTGCAACACGTGCCACTGCCGCTCCCAGTACCCTCAACCTGCGAACATGTCAATCACCTAGCAACGCACTCACCAACTGCAACACGTGCCACTGCCGCTCCCAGTCCCCTCAACCTGCAGACATATCAATCACTCAAGCAGCACTCACCAACTGCAACGCGTACCACTGCCGCTCCCACTCCCCTCAACCTGCTGACATATCAATCACCCAGCAACGCACTCACCAACTGCAACACGTACCACTGCCGCTCCCAGTCCCCTCACCCTGCGAACATGTCAATCACCTAGCAACGCACTCACCAACTGCAACACGTGCCACTGCCGCTCCCAGTACCCTCAACCTGCGAACATATCAATCACCTATGCAAGCACTCACCAACTGCAACACTACCACTGCCGCGCCCAGTCCCCTCAACCTGCAAACTTATCAATCACTCGAGCAGCACTCACCAACTGCAACACGTACCACTGCCGCTCCCACTCCCCTCAGCCTGCAAACTTATCAATCACTCGAGCAGCACTCACCAACTGCAACACTACCACTGCCGCTCCCAGTCCCCTCAACCTGCAAACTTATCAATCACTCGAGCAGCACTCACCAACTGCAACACGTACCACTGCCGCTCACCAACTACAACATGACTTACTTAACCCTCACCCCTGTATCCCCCAGCCCGGGCCACCGACACCCACGCTGCCCGGGATACCACAGATGCCCTGACGCGACGCATGTGATCGGCAACAACTGTCACTTCAAATTATTCACTATTCGCAACGCCATGAAAATTGCAGCGAACCCCGTGCGCTCAACTCCCACAGTGCAGCAGCACCGTGCTACGAGCCGCGGTATCGGCGCCATGCTGGCGGAGCGTGTCGGCTACGTGCCTAAATGTGATATTGACAATCGCTACATTGCCGCCTATAAACGCTACTTAACCGGGCCAACGCGGATTACGCCACCCTGCCAGCGACTCGCAACACACGACTTGGGTCACCCGCCGCAACCCTCACGACCGCCTACGTAGCGACCAATCACCTAGCCTCACGTGACACTCACTCTATGGGCAACGCGGACACCTCTCACAGTCAACGCACAACTCAACGCATCTACCAAATTACGGTGCATCCGCCAGCTTACCACTTTGCCTGGGTGCTAGGTCATCACATTGCCTGGTTGCTTGCTTAGCACTTTGCCTGAATGCTAGGTTAGCACTTTGCCTGTGTGCTAGGTCAACACGTTGCCTGGTTGCTAGGTTAACACGTTGCCTGGTTGCCAGCTTAGCACTTAGCCTGGTCGCCAGCTTAGCACTTAGCCTGCGTGCTAGCTTAGCACTTAGCCTGTGTGCTAGCTTAGCACTTTGCCTGGTTGCTAGGTTAGCACTTTGCATTGTCGTTTACTCATCACCTAATCCATGTGCTATCTAGTTCACAGGTTGCCGCTAGAGTAATTCGAGACATTAGACTACGTTTGTCGGTTAGGTGAGTAGGTGAGTTGCTAAGTGAGTAGTTACGTGAGTTGTTGTGAATTACAGACGTGAATACAATTATGGTTGCAGGTACGATATCTTGGCAAGCCTTCCGACTTGCGCTGCAGCCAACAATGACTGCGCCGTTATCTTGTGCGACGACGGTATCCTCAGGTGTGAGCGGATGTGGAGCACATCCAGTCTGCCAACCATTACGCAGATGAGGTAGAAGAGGGAGAGGGACCAGAGGGCGACGACCATGTAAGTGAACGGTTCTCTGATTCTCCAAATGAAGTTGTCGCATTCCTCAAATAATTTGGTGAAGTATTGCGATTTTAGCAGATTACTCAGTTGTGTATGGAAACTAAGGC
The DNA here is from genome assembly GCF_000981445.1 of Babesia bigemina. Taxonomy (NCBI): domain Eukaryota; phylum Apicomplexa; class Aconoidasida; order Piroplasmida; family Babesiidae; genus Babesia; species Babesia bigemina. The sequence continues at coordinate 8,591 of NW_012237196.1, forward strand.
AGAATTTACTGTTAGTTCCATACAGCGTTTTTGCGTTGCCAAAAGTGAATCCGTATTGGTAGAACGTAGTCATCACTCCACGACAGCTTATCAATGCGTTGCACTTGCAGCTGTATTCGACACCGTGCTTTCCCGGCTTGCACGAACATTTCGTACAACCGGAGCCTCCACAATCAATCTGCTGGAACGCTTCAAGCAATGATTTAAGGTAACTGTAGAATGTCCACGGCAGATATACAGCCCATGACAAGTAGAGAGCAGCGTGTTTTTTGGCGAGGTACGTGTACGCATCGGATGATGTGGAGCAGAGGTAGGGAGCGCAGTGAATATCCCTGTCATTAGGTAGATCACATGATTCTCTTGACAGGCTCCACAAGTCAGCTTCCGTAGATTTGGAATGGGCCGGGGTGTTGTGACCCGTTTGGTTGCGATATGCATTCTGCAGCGCACCTGTGAGTTTGCTTGTCTCCTTGTATAGCTCGATTGAGAGCGCTTTGGTTTTCGATACAAAAGCTGAGCTGACTTCATCACTAGCGGCGTTAGCATTATCTAACATACTACTTAACGTCAACGCAAATTGGAAGTGTTCGGGCAACGTAGATGGCGGCTTGGGCATTAAACCGAGCAGCGCGTTAATATTCGAATTGTCGAAGAATTTGGTCAGCACGGTACATATGTCCTTACCTGTCTTCGTGGATCCCGAGAAACCTCTGAAGCCGAGTGGTGTTATACATGGCGCACCGGGTAGGCTTTTGGGACACGTTTTACACTCGGACTTACATCCCGCTGAAACCAACTGGTGAGGCAGGCACCCGGGTAGGCAGTCGCGAAGATACGACATCAACGGCGATCTAGGTAGGCAATCGGTCGACTCCTCAGCAGGATGTTCACGGCATTGCCAATTGGAGTGTTTGACTCCTCTGCCGTACTGACAGCCGTACCAGCCGTGGTATGCAGCGCTTAGGCCGCATTGAGTATGCAAAAATTTAAGTGAGGGTAGTAGTCTGCGAAGAATGTCCAATAGCATCTGAAGGCAATCTTCGCCCCTGGATGGGTAGTGAAAGTTCAGCGAATTGGTCGAGTAGTCCACGGCGTACATGGAGTGCGCGTCCCCGGTTCCAGCGATTGTTGTGAGAATATCGTGGGATCTGGAACATAGGCGTTTCACTGCGCGCTGAGTATTATCTAGCGCTATGTATTGTGGATACGCTGGCAGGGGTTCGTCGCTGATGTATGTGACGGGGATACCATCGGCGTCTTCGGGCTGTTTAGTGGGATCGACGAATAGTTCACTGACAGTCTCATGTAACATTTCGTCAAAAACGTTATTGCACGGTAGCCCGGACACCCAGCACAGCATCTCGAATATGTTACATGGACGTTTCCTCGCAGAGAAGGTGGCGACGTGGCTGACTTGGTAATATATCTGGAGACAGTCGTGAAGCTTATCCAGTGCGTTTTGTTTGGATTTATCAATGTAATACACGTGTCGTTCATCCTTTCCGAACATACGTTTGCAGATGAATAATCCTGTCATGCCTTTACTGTCCTGCAGCTCCCAGTGCTTCTTCCCGTCCTCGGTAACCTTGTAGCCTTGAGTGGCGAAATACTTTCCGAGCTCTGTGTGTATGTTAATTTGATCGCTTTTACACCTTGCAACGCAGTACTTCAGTATAGTCTTGAACTCGGAATACAGGATGGAGAGCAGCGACAGGCACACCTTAGCGCACTTTTTGCCATCATCAGTCACTTTATCGCTTCTCGCATCGACCAATATCATGCCATCCGAAGCGCCATCGTACGCGTTTAGATATGTCTTACTAAGCTCACCGACCAACGCTTTTATACCGCTCTTAAGGGCGTCGAGAAGCGTGTTGCACGGACTAGAGAAATTGGTAGGAACTAGATTATCATGTGCGTTGTTCAAAATGCCGAGATTATGGGCAACACTGTGAGTGAAGTTGCCGGAGTTTTGAAGTTGTGTGAGCAGAATGTTCAGCTTATCTTTGACATGCTCAAGCTGCTCGGCGTAAGGGTGTTTATCGCCTTCGCCAATCGTCACCGGTGGAGTCTTCCTTTTCATCTCCTCAGCGTACTCCCTCTTGAGATCCTCGTCGAGATACGTCTTAAGTGGCTGCCAGAAGGACTGGAAATTGTTTGCAAGTATTGCGAAGTTTTCCTTGTAGTCAGTGGGTTTGGTTGGCACATCATTTAAGATACCGCTAAGCAGTTTGATGTTTGAACCAGTCAACTCGTGACCATTGTGACCGAACAATGCTTCCATGAAACCTTTGAACGCAGTATGCTTATCTTCTTCGATTGCTTCAGGCAGTTCATCCAACTGCCCTCTCACCTTGTCGGCGAATTGTTCCAATAGGTAGTGCATGGTTGTGACGTAATGGGTGTTTGCCTGCTTGGTTAGCTCTTTTTTGGCTTCCGTCAGTTTGTCGTCGACCTCTTTGGTGAGGTCGTCGATGACGTGTGCTGCGGCTTTGTCGGCTTCTGGCTTAAGGAACCTCTCGGCGCTACGGATGACATGTTGCAGATCAACATCCTGAAGTTTGTGAAGCTTAGCATTTAGAGCCATCAAGCTGTGTTCACTGCCTGATACGGTTTTACCAATTCTTCGTTTCAACTCGGTCAATCTTCCTTTGGCGGTTTCCGGGCCTTTTTCAGCGGCGTCAGTGACGGCTTTGCAGAGCTCGTCAAGTCTGGCGTTGACTGCATCTAGCTGTTTTTGAGCGTCATTGTCGAGGGTTGTGATCGATGTCAAAGCCCCTTCCACTTGCGTTTTAATTGCGCTGATCGCCTGGGGGAGTTGGCCCTCTAGCTGGTTTGGGTCATTATCCGAGAGCGGAAGGCTCTCTTGTTTGACTTGAGAATTGTAATTTGAAAACTTATTTACATCAAGATCAGAAACTTTTTTAGATAAACCTCCCCCATGTGGCATATGATCCACGCCGATCTCCTCGTCGAGCACATTTTTCTTACCGGTTCCACCGTTGATTTTGACATCGCCAGTTTCAAAGTTGTTTTTGTAGGTGTTGTGGAAGGCGGTCATGAAATCACTGCCAAATATATAAGTCGTCGAACCTGGACCACCTAGCGGATCCTTTTTAAACGCCTGGGGGATGACATGATCTTTCAGCTCCGAAATACGTTGGTTGATGCTGGTTCCAAAATCGTTCAACAAATGTTGCAGGCCGGATAAATTGCTGGATCCATTGAGGCTTACATCGGCGTGCGACGATTCTAAACCGCTATGAATTGCACCTAACTTCTCTTGGATGGCTACAGCGACGCCCTTAACTTCACTTGCCACTCTACTTTCGATCTTCGCCATAACTTTGTCGAGAACATTATGAGAGTGTTCGGAGACGGTCTTGGCAATGTTACCTAGATCTGAAAGTATCGCTTCCATATCAGTTTTGGTTAGTTTTTCGCTCGGCGACATACCGTTACTATTTACTTTTGTTATTATCTCTGACAGCTTTGATGTATGCGAATTGAGATCAAGTTTCACGATGTCCTTCATCGTTCCAAGTCCTTCGATGCGAATCTTACTTGCATCAGGTAGGTCGGATGACTCTGCTTCTTCGGCAATGCTCTGAAGTGCTCTAAGGGTTTCACCCAACTTAGCGGTTTTTAGCCTACTTTGCAGTACGGTTACATTGCCTATGTCGCCAACTCTGATCCCGCTTCCGATCTTATCTATTGCCTCCTTCACACGTTGCATTACTACACCATCAAGTTTCGAAAAATAGTCCGTGAGTGGTTGAAATGGATTCTGACGATTTCTACCAATAGCCGTAAGCAAAGGAGCTGTGATCTTACTGTTTTGGATATTCATAATATGGTCAAAACGCGAGATATTTACAAGATTCCTGATGTCCTGCAGAACTTGTCCTGTGGCCATTTGTAACGCATATTTAGTGCTCTGAAATTTATCAAAAATCTGCCCTGAATCCCTCAAAATATCACCAAGCGGCCCAGTAATCGCACTCTCAATCATCCATAATCCATCTCTCACATTCCCTTCCAACGTCTTACCTAATGCCATAACCGCTTTCTTGATCTGACCTTTCACGGTGAACAAATCCGTTTTAAGCGCCTCGTCCATCGATTTCACCTGCTGGAGCGCCAACTTTACAGTTTCCGCGACTTTAGTTTTAGCGTTATCCCCTGCTTCGCGTAGTGAGAATGCGTGCTGTCTGATCATGTTGGCCGCGGCACTAACTGCTTTCTTTTTCTCAGAATCCTTATACACTTCCTCCAGTATCTTCTCTACTTTTTCCTCTGCCAGTCTTATTACATCATCCGTTTCCTTCATCCACCAGTCAAAATCCTTAACGTACTGTGCCAGGACTTTACTAATGCTCTCCAGCGTATTCAAAATATTTTGAACGTCTTTTTTCAGCTTAGTGACGAGTTTAGTAATATCATCTGTTATCTTAGATTTCACGCAAGTTTTGATCTCTTCAACCTTCTTAACCATCTTCACAATCGCGTCGTAATTCTCCTTTTCCTTCCTGGACAAGGTAGTCAACCGGTCGGTCTCGTACTTAACTGTCTCACGAACACTATGCACTCTCTCACGTAATTTATGATTAAGATCATTAATTGCGTTCTGCGTTCTCTTATTTTTAGGTGCACTAGAGTCTAATTTGCTGTTAAATTCATTGGCCTTTGCGAGGCACTGTGTCACTAAGTTGTCGGCCTTGGTCACCTCGGGGTCAGCTTGCTTGGTGTCATCGGAAACCTTGTCAACCTGAATGTCATTAAAACGTGTAATGAACTCACCGTTATTTTCAGTCTTCAGATACGTTAATAATGCTTGAATGGGATCACTGACTCTCTCGTTTGATATCTTGAGAAAACCATTGTACTTTCTCACCCCTTCAACCACCTCTCCAATCGCAGCATTAAAACCTTTTTTACCAAGGTGTTTATTGGTGTTAAGAATGTCAATTGCATCATTTAAAGTATCTTTATGCTGCCCTAAATGCTCTTTGATGTTACCGAGAACACCACTCAAAAATCCCATCACCCCGTCACACAGCCTATCCAGGTCAGAGTACACAATCCCCTGGCCAGTGTAGCCTTTGGACTCAGAGTTGAAGCCGAGAAACTTTTCGAGGCCGTCACATAAATGCGTTAAAATATTATCATTTTCACCAAGTTCAGTAGCAAATTTCTTAAGTTTCTCAACAATTTTCATCTGCTGCTTCACTTCAGCCAATCCCTTCTGCCTCTCCTCCTCAGGGAGGTGATGGGTCTTAGCACAGTCATTTTTAGCAGCTTTAAGTTTCTCGATTTTAGCGTTTAGTTCATCAATTTGCTTTTTAGAGTCATTAGGATTATTAGATTCTAGAGTTTTAAGTTGTTCATTAGCTTTTTGAATTGCAGTCTCCTGAGACTGACAGTAGGAGGCAACGCTTCCTGAAGCGGAGGTAGTAGGACATTGGAGTTGCTGTTCACGGGTGTTAAGGCTCGTTTCAGCTTTCTTTATAGCCTCCTCAATCAACTTTTTCAAAGCTTGAGACAACTTGGTAAGACCTTGATTATCACCATTCCCATACCTAACCTGGATCAACCAGTCGATGGACTCTGTCAGAAGGGAAGTGAAGGGTGACAAGGCACAAGTTATTGCTATGGCTTATAGAGGTCATAGGGGTATTAAGGCAAGGTGATTCGAGGGATGTAGAGTGGATAAAGGAGCGATGTAGAGTGGATTAGGGAGCGATGTGGAGTGGTTAAGGGAGCGATGTAGAGTGGATAAAGGGGCGATGTAGAGTGGATAAGGAGCGATGTAGAGTGGGTTAGGGAGCGATGTAGAGTGGGTTAAGGGGCGATGTGGAGTGGAGTAAGGAGCGATGTAGAGTGGGTAAAGGGGCGATGAAGAGTGGGTTAAGGGGCGATGAGGAGTGGATGAAGGGGCGATGTAGAGTGGGTTAAGGGGCGATGTAAGGTGGGTAAAGGGGCGATGTAGAGTGGGTTAAGGGGCGATGTAGAGTGGGATAAGGGGCCATGTAGAGTGGATAAAGGAGCGATGTAGAGTGGGTAAAGGGGCGATGTAGAGTGGGTTAAGGGGCGATGTACAGTGGGTTAGGGAGCGATGTAGAGTGGGTAAAGGGGCGATGTAGAGTTGTTTAGGGGCGATGTGGAGTGGGTTAAGGGGCGATGTAGAGTGGGTTAAGGGGCGATGTAGGGTGGATTAAGGAGCGATGTAGAATGGGTTAAGGAGCGATGTAGAGTGGGTAAAGGGGCGATGTGGAGTGGGTTAAGGGGCGATGTGGAGTGGATAAAGGGGCGATGTAGAGTGGATAAGGGAGCGATGTAGAGTGGATAAAGGGGCGATGTGGAGTGGTTAAAGGGGCGATGTACAGTGGATAAAGGAGCGATGTAGAGTGGGTTAAGGAGCGGTGTAGAGTGGGTTAGGTAGCGATGTTGAGTGTATAAGGAGCGATGTAGAGTGGATAAAGGAGCGATTAGAAGAGGTTAAGGGGCGATGTAGAGTGGGTTAAGGGGCGATGTAGAGTGGACACAGGGGCGATGTAGAGTGGATAAGGGGGCGATGTAGAGTGGGTTAAGGGGCGATGTAGAGTGGATAAAGGGGCGATGTGGAGTGGATTAGGGAGCGATGTAGAGTGATTTAGGGAGCGATGTAGAGTGGGTGAAGGGGCGATTTAGAGGGGATAAAGGGGCAATGTAGAGTGGATAAGGGGCGATGTAGAGTGGATTAGGGAGCGATGTAGAGTGGGTAATAATCACCACTCGTGAGCATGTCATCGCTGCCGTGACCATGTCATCGCTGCCGTAACCATGTCATCGCTGCCGTGACCATGCCATCGCTGCCGTGACCATGCCATCGCTGCCGTAACTATGTCATCGCTGCCGTAACCACTAACTTGGTCAGGTGTTTGGTCACCACTTTGGTTATGGCATTGGTCAGCACATTGATCACCACATTGGTCAGCACATTGGTCACCACGTTGGTCACCACTTAGGTCAGGTGCTTGGTCACCACGTTGGTCGTGGCATTGGTCAGCATCTTGATCAGCACTTCAGTTAATTATTACACAATAACATACAACGATTAATGAGTGATGCAACAGATTAAAGCACAATTCATAAGTTAGGTGAGTAGGTGATATGCTAGGTGAGTGTAGATAGTAAACACGTGAGTACGATTATGGTTGCAGATAAAACACCCTCCCCAGTTTGTTAACACGTGCAGCGGCAAGCAGTGATTGAGCAGCTATCCTATGACTCGAGGGACTATGCAAATGCGATTTGAAGTGGAGGAGGTCTAGGCGGATGACCATGACGTGGAGGAGGTAGAAGAGGGATAGTGACCAGAGGGCGACGTTGAGCCAGATGAAGGGTGCTCGGATGATGAAGAGGAATTTGTCACATTCCTTAAATAATTTCGTGAAGTAGTCGGACATTAGTACATTCTTCAACTGCTTGCAGAAGTCGGCACATGTGTTTGGATAATTTTTGTTTTGTAATTTGGATGGATCACCGAAGGAGAACCCATAACTGTACAACGTCGGAGCGACGCCTTTGCAATCAACAATAGAGTGGCATTGACAATTAGGTTTTTTGGAGGCGTCACTTATTGATCCATGATCTCCGCGTTTGCACTTGTCGCCTCTTAAACAGCCACGGCAGCCCCAGTCTTGACAGTAAATGTTGCAAAACGCGTCATACAAATTTTTAAGATTCGCCCAAAAGCTCCATGGGAGGTAGACAGCCCATGACAGGTAGAGGCTAGCATGCTTCTCAGCAAGGTAACGATGAGAATGGCGGCATAGTGTGGAAATATAGGAGCCGCACTCAAGTTCCAGGTTGTCCTTGTCTTTGCAGCTATCAGACGTGACAAGATTCCTAAGATGGGCAGCTGTACATTTACCATGCTTAGGAGACGGCGAACCATATGCGTTGGTGAGTGTTGCAGTTAGTGTCGACTGGTCGGTGTAAAGCTTAACGGACTGCTTCGTGATAGATGCACCGAATGCATTCTTAAGTGCTTCTATGTTATCATTCTTCAGTTCCGTTTTCGCATTAAGACCGTTTACGAGCGACAACGAGAATCCAAAGTGCTCAGCCAGCGTGGACGGAGGTGTGGGAACGAGGCAGAATAGCCCTGTGAGGTACCTTATACCGACGAATTTGCTTAGCACTTCACACAGCTGTTTGCCCGTTTTTGTACTACCCGAAAAACATCTAAAGCCAAGTGGAGTTAGACATGGCATTCCTTTTCTAGAGGTGGATGGACAGGTAGCGCACTCATATTTGCAACCGATTTTGCTGAGTTGGTGCGGTAAATGACCAGGAAGACAATCATTCAAATAGGACATTAAAGGGGAAGTTGGTTGGCAGTTTACTTTGCTGTTTGCCTCGCACGTTGGTTGGCACTTTGGTTGCTTAATTGGTTGGCTCGTTGCTTTGTCACTTGAGTGCTCCTTGCACGGCCATTTGGCTGGAGCGGTGTACATACCGTACTCGCAGTCGTACCAACCGTGATGTTCAGCTTTGAGTTTGCATTGGTTCTTCAAAAACATCAACGTCGGTAGAACTCTACGCAAGATGTCCAGGAGCATGTCGAGGCAATCTTCACCTGACGCCGGGTAGTGGAATTTCATGGAGTTATTGCAGAAATCACTGCCGTAGATTGTATCGGCGTCGCCTGTACCTGCAACCGTGGTCAGTACATCATAGGCGTTTGCACAAGCGTATGTTACGGCGTCACATATTTTATCATATGGTATGTACCTTGGGTACGCCTCTAAGGACAACGGTTTGTCAGCTTCTAATGACAAGAAGCTTTCCTCACTCACTGCTGCCTCATCAACTTCATTTTCGAATGGCGGACGAAGTCCGTTGATAAACAAGTCTTGTTTAGCTGGATTGTGTGTTAGACCCGAAAGCCAAACTAACATTTCGAACACGCTACACGGCTTTCTGGTTGAATTTAATGTGGCCATATGACAGACGTCATAGTACTTGTCAATGTGATTGAGGAAGCATTTAAGCATATCGAAAATGTCAAATTTATCAGCTTTTTTCTGCTTCGTTGTCTTATCTGCTTCATTCGACTCGCACGTCTTAAAATGATCAACAACGTTGAGAGTCTTTATTTCTTCGTTGAGCTTGCCAAGAACCTTTTTGCCGGTCATGCTAGTTATACATTGCGATTCACCGTCCTTAGAGTTCTCCGTTTTCGCTACTGCATAACCGCAACGCCGAAGGTATGAACCAAGCGGGTTATCCTCGCCTCCCTCAGTTTCACAAAGTTTTTTGTTGCTCCACTCATCTTCACATTCATATTTTAACATCGAAATGTCTTCGTGAATGATATTAAAAAGCGTGAGGAAGATCTTGGACAACCTCCTACCGTCATCCGTCAACTCCTCGTTTGAGCCAGAATCTCCATCAGATTTTTTGGCGTCAATTTTTGGTCTAACAAGCTTAAATGTATCCCAATTAATAGGTTTTCCATCATCATACCCGTTCACATACACCCGCTCCATCTGCTCGACAAACCCCTGCAGCCCCTTTTTGACCGCATCGAGCAGCTCCGGGTGCCGGGGGTTGGCGAAGGCGGAGGGGGATAGGGAGTGGAGGGAGGTGGAGAGGTGGGAGAGTAAAGAGACGAATTTATTATCGTAATTATATATTTTAAGCTTCTTATCTCTGGCAAGATGCACAAGTATTTCATCTAAATTTTCTTGGACTTTCTTAACGTCTTCAGCATGGTCTCCACCGACGGTGGGCTTGGGGGGATCTCTCTGATTTAAAATTTGGAAATATATGAATTGTAATATATAGTCCAGATAATCCCTTAATTTTAGTGATGATAACTCAACATTTTGATTAGCGTTCAGCTCTTTAACTAGGGCACCGAGTTGACCACCCGTTTCATCCTTGCCGTACATGACTTTTAAGAAACCTTTTAAACCGGTTTTTAGGCCGCGCTTTATGATGTTTTCGATTGCTGCAATTTGCTCTACAACGAGAGTTTTGAGAGCTAACAAATCTGCGAAATGGGTATCCGCGAATAGAGTCTGCACTTGGTTGGTAACTGTTAGGAAGGATGCTCTTGCGTGTTCCAACATTTTGGTTTGGAGAGATTGAAGTGCAGTTTGACAGCCTTCATGGGCATCTTTGACGGTAACACGGAGTGCCTGCATTGCATCATCCAACTGCGTGGAGGCAGTATTGATGGCTTCCTCAACAGAATTTCGTATCATGTTCTTAATGATTCGAATTTCTTTCCTCAACTCTTCCATTTTTTCAACTGCTTCCACCTTTGCTTCGGCAACATGTTGGGGGAGATTTTCTAAGTGGGAAATTGTCTGCTGCAGATGAGCAATGGATTCATCACGCAATGTTTGGTCTGTACCGTAGTCCCCAAGTTTTTGAGTGTCAAGCATATCAGTGCCTGAAATAAACGTTTTACCTATTTCAGTCTGTATGGCAGTGATGTCTCTCTGAAGGCTGCTGTTCTCCGTCGTGTTATGTTTGTAATTTGTCATGATAGTATCAAATTTGATATCATCATCAGAGCCAATGTATTCGGTCAGTATGCTTTCCACCCTCCTCTCAACGCTGTCGTCAAGAGCAACAAGTTTGGCGGACGAAATGGCGGAGAAGGATGTAAGCGCAGTGCTCAGATTGTTATGGAGCTTGTCAATTTCCATTTTTGATTCCTCTAATGCTTTGGTAAGCTTATCGCCTATCTGAACGCCGTCTCCCCTATCATTTCCAAGTACATCCTTAATTTTCTGTGCATCTTTAATAGCTTCCTCCAAAGTGAAGTTGAGATTAAACTTCGTAATCGTACGTATGGTCTTGTCTTTGGTAGACGTAAGCGATTCAAGCGCATTGGCAGTTTGCCTGGCGGTAGAGGTTAGAGCCGCCAAAGCGTATTGCACTGCAAGGTTGAGATTATATCTATTGTCAGTCGGGGTACTGGTGAAAACAGCGTTCTTTAGGTTAGCATTAATTTGACGTACTATAGGCTCGACGAACGACAATTTACCAGCGCTTGTTAGTTTGTCTTCCCTGACTTTCGCTACGGAGAGCGTCATCAAATTTCTCGGAACCTTGTGGTACAGAGTCAATGCT
>NW_012237197.1:0-17434 GCF_000981445.1 Babesia bigemina
TCCGCTGCCTGCGTTGTGATGGCTTCATGTCGGCAGAATGCTTAATGAATTACAACAGTACTGCGATGAGTGGCAGGGCGGGGCGTAATTTTTTTAAGGCAGTTATTGGTGCCCTTAAACGCCTGGTTGCTACGCCTGAATAAGTGATAATAAGCGGATGAATGGCAGAAATTCGATGATAAGCTGTCAAACATGAGAATTGGTCGACGGCCCGGGCGGCCGCAAGGGGTTCGCGTTGGCCGATTCATTAATGCAGCTGGCACGACAGGTTTCCCGACTGGAAAGCGGGCAGTGAGCGCAACGCAATTAATGTGAGTTAGCTCACTCATTAGGCACCCCAGGCTTTACACTTTATGCTTCCGGCTCGTATGTTGTGTGGAATTGTGAGCGGATAACAATTTCACACAGGAAACAGCTATGACCATGATTACGCCAAGCTATTTAGGTGAGACTATAGAATACTCAAGCTTGCATGCCTGCAGGTCGACTCTAGAGGATCCCACCGCCACGTCCATAATAGCAATCACGCCAGCTGTTAGCCTCGTACTCACGTGAACACTGAACTAATAGGAAACACAGCTGCTCGTACACCCGAGTCAACACATCCGCAAGAATTTCCAAACATTTCGCAGGGTCCGCGGGATATACGAAACTGTCCGCGTTGCTGTTAAAATCGCAAGCATACCGCCCGCCTGCGTGTCCATAACCCTGGATGGCGACAAGTACAGTCTCCGAATACGCGCAAACATCGCGAAGGCTATTCGACAGCTTTGTAGCCGTGACATTTTCTGGGTAGGCCTCCAACGTGTCCGGGTCCTTATCCGATAGAGACAACTCAGCATCCGACTCGTCTTTCTCTGGCTTTTCAAACAGGTCACTGAACCCATTGAGCGCCAGTTCCTGGTGCACTGGATCGTACGACAGACCGGAGAGCCATTGAAGCATGTCGTATATACTGCGTGGATGTTTCTTGGAACTGAGAGTGCCCAGGTGACATACTTCGTAGTACCATCTAAGGCAATCGTGTAGGTAATCGAATAAGTCGAGCAGCGTTACTCCGTCACCGTGTCTGTTGTTAGATGTTTTCCATGCTTTTAACTGCTCCAATTTCTCTGCGTCAGTAGTCTTCCGTTTCAGTTTTTCGTTAACGGTCTGGCCGCTAATCGTATTACGCAACACCCCGTTGTGTACAGCTTCCGATTCGGAGACTTTATACCCCGCGTCTTGCAAGCACGCTCCGAGAGGATTGTTTTTACCACGCAAATTAGTTTTCAATTCACTCCAAGACACAACGCATTTGGATCGCAAGTCAGACACGTCGTGACACATTACTGGTATCAAGGTGAGGAAGGCTTTGGCGCAGTTGGTTGCGTCGGCGGTTAATCTTTTGTAATTTTCAGTTTCATTCCACTGAATACTTGTCCCCGAATACCTGCTGACGTAAGCCATGTTCAGCTGCTTGACGAATGCCGTGATGCCTTCCTTCAGAACATCAATTAGCGGACTAAGTGGCCCGGAGAAGCCAGTGGGCACCAGAGACTGTATGGCATTTTCAAGCGTGTCAAGGTTGTTTGTGAATGTGCTGTCGAAGTGCTCCGAAGATTCGAGACCGGAGAGCAACTGATCCACCGGGGAATGTATCGCATCAACTATAGTTGTGAAAGACATCATATCCGGTTGGCTTGAGATGTTTGATGACAACAGTTGAAAGAATGTTTTCGCGTATGACGCTCCGTCCGGCAACTCGGAATCCGCATTCAAGTTATTGAACTCGCCAATGTCCGCGTTGAGATTCTTAAAAAAACCTTTGATACCACTTTTCAAATCGTTGTCTATGGTTTTCGCCATTAATGCACGCCGCTGCTCCACAAACGTTCCTAGTGCTTTAAGATCATTGATTTTTGACTTGACATAGCGCTTAAGTGCGTCTTGTTTTATGTCTCTCTTGGCCTTCTCAACTTCTTCTCTGATATTTTCTTGTATGGCTTCTCTGCAATTTTCGACGGCTTCAGGGAGAGTGGAATGAAGTACATTTGTGACGGCTGTATCTAATTTTCTGAGTTGATCTTTTTGGAGGGTGTCGAGATCGGTTTTTATCTTTTGAAGACCTGATCTGTTATTAACCATGGCGATGCGCTCCTTTCTGAAATCACCTAACATTTTCTTCAGTCCGCCTGGTTGTTCATCGGATGCTTTCTCAATGGTGGCGCACAATTTTGCAATATTAGATGTAACATCTTTAAAGAGTTTTAGAACGTCATTATGTGCATTATCAATTTGCGATAATGCGGTAATCGTTTGCGTTCTCAATACTCCCATGGTATCATTGAGGGCGATGTACGCGTCGAGGCGTCCATTGATGTCATTTAATAGTCTACCGTCTCCACTCGCCACTATACCTTCAAATGGATGTTTCGTAACATTGTGAATCGCTACATCTATCGCGGCTGCAGCATTGTCGCTATCATCGCCGAGGGAATTAGGCTGTGTTGCTTTCTCAAGTTGGTGTTGCAGTGTCTCAATCTTAGGCTTAACGGCTTCCAATGCCTTATCAACTTTTTCGCCGGGATTGCCTGATATAAGTTGTTTGCCAAGATCTTCAACATCTGGTATTGCACTTTCTATTCGATTAATTAGTGACGTTTTAGCAAACCGCTTAAGCTCTAATGCAACCTGCTTGAAGTTGTTCAATAAGGACTTCACGATAGCTCTAATAATAATCTCGATATTGTGTCTATATTTATGCTTCGCTTTTGTCAAACCCAACTGCTCTTCTATTTGTTGAGCTGCCCTTCCAAGTGAAAAATTTAGATGGTTCTTAAGTTGAAGTTCAACATGGTCGGCAAATTCCTGAAATCGATCGGCAATATTACCCACCGTTGATCTATTAAGATGCGTTACGGCAGCTTCCTGTATTTCTGTGTAAATATGCGATGGGAGGTGTTTCTTTATTGCATCCTTCACCGCCTCATCATCCTTGTCTGTCATCTGGCTAACGTTTTTGTGAAGTCTCACATACTGGTTTATCTTGTAAGTCACAATGCTCTCATCTTTATCTTTTAATATATCTCCAATCCACTCAGTCAATACGTTACTGCTGAATCCTTCTTCTCCAAAACCATTGGCGTAATCTGTGACACCTTTTGCAATCAATTTAAGTGCTCCAGTTATTTCACCATCTTCCACACCAGTCATGCTGTCAACAACCTGCTTAACCTCATGTTTAATCTTCTGCCAATTCTTATATATACTATCATCTGCATCATCTAGTTCTGGGACTTTCATTGGTTCTCCAATTTTTCCTTTAATGAACTTCACCTCCTCTTCAATATGCTTCATAATCCCTTTGATATTATCACTTTCCGTTTTCACACCTAACTGATGGCCAAGCATTCCAATTTTCTTTCTCACATCCTGGACTGCGAAATTCACGTCCTCTTTCAGCTTCCATAATTTATTCACGTAAACTTTTTCGAGACCTGTGATCATTATGTTAGCTTTAGGCACCAGTTCTTTAACAAGTCGATCAGCAGCTCTACCAGCATGGTAGAGTGATTGAGCCTTCAGCGTCAACTGCCTAATCGCCTCTTGTATATCCTTCTTGGTTCGTGCATTTTCTGTGTCTTTCACCTGCTGTAATATTATTTCAACCCTCTCTAACGCATCGATCATAGTCTGATCCGCATTCTTGATCCACACCGTCAGGTGTTCGACGTATTTTTTCAACATTTCGTCCACGATACCGATGTGTCCTTGTATATTTTCCATATTGTCAGCCAATGTTGTACTGATACGCCTTATCTCATTATCAGTTGTCATGTGAACAGCGTGACGCAGTTTGTCAAGCACCTTATTAACATTCTCGCACAGCTTCTCCATACGCCACTTGTCTTCCTTTGCGTTCTTCGTGACGTGATTTATTTCCATTTTAATTTTCTCGAAGTCACTCATAACCTTCATTTGCAGAGGCCCATCAAGCTTTTTTATGGCCTCTTTCACTGCATTAACATTATCGTCCAACCCATCAAACACCGTCGTGGCCAAGGTGGAGACTACACTGTCTAGGGACTGGGACTTTAACTTATCAACTGCCGCAATATTTTCACCAATTTTTCGTTTTAATGCTTTTAACGTGCCTTCACCTTCTTCTTTCACAACTTTATCTATTTTCTTTTGCAAATCTCCATCCCACTCCCCCAGCGCCGTGCTCACAGCCATAACGGCCTTAGACAATCCGCCAGGATTGTGCATACTGTTTTTAATTTTTTGGAGTGTTTCAGTCATTTTCTCTACAGGATAATAATGCTTGACGTTTTCATCATCTTTCACCGCACCAAGCACCCCCAGCAAAAACGCCATCACCCCGTCACACAGCCTATCCAGGTCAGAGTACACTATCCCCTGGCCGTCGTAGCCTTTGGACTCTTTGTTGAAGCCGAGGAAGGTTTCGAGGCCGGTGCAGAGGTTAGTAAGGATATTAGTAGGGTTGTTATTTGAGGTAATTTTGAGGTTTTAAATTTTGTCAAATTTCTTGTCAAGCTCCCTAGGCGACACATGGTCAGGGCAGTGGCAAGAGGTGGAAGAGGGAAGGGAAGGGTGACAAGGCACAAGTTATTGTGATGGTTTATAGAGATCATAGCGGTATTATGGCGAGGTAATTCGAGCGATGTGTAGTGGATAAAGGAGCGATGTAGAGTGGATAAAGGGGCGATGTAGAGTGGATAAAGGGGCGATGTAGAGTGGATAAAGGGGCGATGTAGAGTGGGTAAAGGGGCGATGTAGAGTGGGTAAGGGAGCGATGTAGAGTGGATTAGGGAGCGATGTGGAGTGGGTTAAGGGGCGATGTAGAGTGGATAAAGGGGCGATGTAGAGTGGGTAAAGGGGCGATGTAGAGTGGGTTAAGGGGCGATGTAGAGTGGGTTAAGGAGCGATGTAGAGTGGGTTAAGGGGCGATGTAGAGTGGGTTAAGGGGCGATGTAGAGTGGATAAAGGGGCGATGTAGAGTGGGTAAAGGGGCGATGAGGAGTGGTTAAGGGGCGATGTAGAGTGGGTTAGGGAGCGATGTAGAGTGGGTTAGGGAGCGATGTAGAGTGGGTAAAGGGGCGATGTAGAGTGAGTTAGGGAGCGATGTAGAGTGGATAGAGGAGCGATGTAGAGTGGATGATAATCACTAACTTTGTCACCATGTCATCGCTGCCGTAACCATGTCACCGCTGCCTTGACCATGTCCTCGCTGCCGTAACCATGTCATCGCTGCCGTTACCATGTCATCTGCTTGGTAACCATGTCATCGCTGCTGTGACCATAACCATGTCATCGCTGCCGTCACATGTAATCGCTGCCGTAACCATGTCATCGCTGCCGTAACCATGTCATCGCTGCCGTGTCCATCTCATCGCTGCCGTGACCATGTCATCGCTGCCGTAACCATGTCATCGCTGCCGTGTCCATCTCATCGCTGCCGTAACCATGTCATCGCTGCCGTAACCATCTCATCGCTGCCGTGACCATGTCATCGCTGCCGTTACCATGTCATCGCTGCCGTGACCATGCCATCGCTGTCGTGACCATGTCATCGCTGTCGTGACCATGTCATCGCTGTCGTGACCATCAACTTGGTCAGCACTTTGGTCAGCACTTTGGTCAACACCTTGGTCAACACGTTGGTCGTGGCATTGGTCACCACGTTGGTCACCACGTTGGTCAACACGTTGGTCAGCACGTTGGTCACCACGTTGGTCAGCACGTTGGTCAGCACTTTGGTCAGCACGTTGTTCATCACTTTGGTCAGCACATTGGTCAGCACTTTGGTCACCACTTTGGTCAACACTTTGGTCACCACTTTGGTCAGCACCTTGGTCAGGTGCTTGGTCACCACCTTGGTCATGGCATTGGTTATGACATTGGTCAGCACTTTGGTCAGCACGTTGGTCAACACTTTGGTCACCACTTTGGTCAACACTTTAGTTAACTACTACACAATCACACACAACGATTGATGAGTGATGCAACAGATTAAAGCACAAATCATAAGTTAGGTGAGTAGGTGATGCTAGGTGAGTGTAGGTAGTAAACACGTGAGTACGATTACGGTTGCAGGTAAAACACCCTGTTAAGCTTGTTGACACGTGCGGCGGCGAGGAGTGATTGAGCGGCTATCCTATGACTCGAGGGACTATGTAGATGCGATTTGATGTGGAGGAGGTCGAGGCGGATGACCATGATGTGGAGGAGGTAGAGGAAGGAGAGGAGCCAGAGTGCGAGGGTTAGTGTCATGAAGGGGAAACGGATTGTGTATATGAATTTGTCAATAGAGTGGAACAGTTGCATCAATACGGATTCTCCGTCGAGAACTTTCTTTAATGCGTTGCACAAATCGTTACACGTCCTCTTGTAGTCCACATCATCGGTTCCACTCAGCTTCTTGCGGTCCACTAAAGTGAATCCGTATGTGCACAAAACCGACGATGTAGATGGGCAGTTTATTATGGAATCACACAACGAGTGATGCGTAGATCCTGGCGATTTCTCGTTTGCCTTACATTTCTTCGGACATTTAGCGACACGGCATTTAGGCGTGGCACCGCCACATTTAGAGTTGCATTCCTCATACATTTTTTGAAGCAAGATGTAGAAAGTCTCTGTCAGATACACCATCCACGAAACGTATTTATCAGCGTGCTTAAACGAGAATGTGGCACTGATATCATTACTCAAGGGACTCAAGTATTTACCGCACGTGGCCGCTGTTTTAGAGCTACATACGAGGCTGATAAGGTCACCTGATGTATGCGTCTTTGATTTCCCAGAGTGACTAGAGTTAAATACAGAAGCGACATTCAACTCGTCATATGGGCGTTGCAGATTGGCTTTGGTCACTGCTTCGTCAAAAGCCTCTTTCTTGTGCTTCTTACCACCGTCATTCCACGTTGTTATAAACAGGTGATAAAACGCAAACATGTCACCCAGAGTCTGCGGCGGTCTACCTAGTACGCATACTAGAGAGGAGCAGAGTACAGTGAGTGGTGAGGACGGAGTGCCACAGAACTCCTTCAGTACTTTGTACAGTCTCGAACCCTTGCTTGTATGCGACGCCGTGATGCTGATGTCGGCAAATCCCATTGGCGTTTTGCAAGGCTTGCCGAAATGGTTTGGTGCTGAACATGACAGCTTGCAGTCAGCCTTGTTATACGGATGAGGAAGGAAACCGGGAAGACCATCCTCCAAAAAGAATTGTAACGGTGACTTAACACCGCACTTAGGGTGTTGCTTGCACGTTTGGTTAGCTGTTTGGTCAGCTATTTGCTTGCAGTTTTGGTCAGCACACTGCTTCTCATTGCACTTCCAACTTGAGCCGCCAACACCTTGCCCATACCAACACTCCGCCCATCCGCTGTATTGCGTCGAATTACTGCACTGCTCGTACAGGAAGCGCAACTGATGGAACAGTCTGTACAACAGTTCCACCAATACATCTAGACACTTAGCTGCGCTGGACGGATATGCCAACTTGCCCGCGTTGGTGTAGAAATCGCAGGCGTAAATACCGTCATTATGCCCGTAGCCGAGGATGGATAGCAAAACGTCTTCTGCGTAGGTGGTGACTTCGGTGAGTTTGTCGGCCAGCGACGCGGCTGTGATGTCCTTCGGGTAGGCTGGCAGGGTGTCTGCTTCCTCACCTTCGAAAGTCGGACCGTCATCGTCGGCGGTGGCGTCGCCTATCTTTTCCTCCTTCTCGAAGAGGCCACTGAAACCGTCGTAGGATAATGCGTGATACACCGGGTTATACGGAAGCCCGTTGAGCCAAAGCAATATGTCGAACACGGAAGAGGGATGCCGAGGTCTAGGATGAACAACGAGGTGACCGACGTGATTGTAGGCGTCCAGGTAATAGAACAGTCTCGACAGTAGACCTTCGTATTTTCTGTAATGCGCCAGGTATTCTTTGTAGGTTCCCAAGTTTTCTGGGTTCTCGTTGAAAGATTGGTAACGAGCGAATCCTCTGCTCATTCTGAGGGCGACTTCCTTACCGGTTTGATCCTTCAGCTGATCGATGTCATACCCCTCCTCCTGCAAATACTTTTTCAATTCATCCGCCTTTCGGGCACTTTTTGCGTTGCCGGTAACTTTGTAATCCGTCCACTCCGTAGCGCCCTTGTAGAACAGATGGTGGAGACCGTGGAAGTATGCCGGCCCGATGGTCAAAAACGCTTTTGCGCAATTGTTTACAGCCTTCTCATCGTGCTCCCACCTAACATTTGCGCCATCATACCTCGAGATATACACCTTGCCCAGCGCGCCGACCAACTCCCGGCAGCCACCGGAGACACCTTGCAGCATGGCAGTGACCGGGTTGGGGAAGCCGTCCGTTGTCAAGTCGGCAACGGCGGCGGTGAGATCGTCGAGCTTGGTAGGGAGATCGCGGTCGTATTTGTTGGAGGTGTAAACATGGCTGATCAGTCCGCTAAGGGCGGCATAGAGTTTGGTGAGTTTAGAGGTATACGGATCCTGGGACCTGGGGAGTGAGGGATGCTTCTTATGTTCCTCCTCGTCAAGCCGGTTGATCTCGCTGTCGATGTACGATTTAACTGGTGCGAAGAATGTCTCTAGGCTACGGCACAGAGTTGGAATGTCGGAGTTACTAAGAAGCCTGTTCACGTTGTCGCCGGAGTCGTTGCCGTTGAACGCCTCCATGAACCCCTTCAGGCCGATGTGCTGGTCGTGTTCGATTTGCGTTGGTAATTCTGACAACTCCAGCTTTACTTTCTCCACAAACTGCTCCAGTAGCCATTTTATGGAGTCAACGTACCGTCTGCGGGCGTGGGTTGTCAGGGCTGTTTCGGCCACGTTCACTTGTGTCTTGAGGTAACGTTGCATAGCTTGAACGTAGTGCTTTTCAGTAACTTCGGCATCTTTAAGGAATTTTTCAACGGCTTTGATAGGGCCGGACTCTAGATCACTTCGCAAATGACCCAGCTCGCTATGAATCTTATTGATGCTGTTTGTGGCAAGCTCGGAATCCGCAAAGTACTTCGTTTTCAGTTCAAATAATTTTGCTTTCGCGCTATCGGGGTCCTCACTGGTAACGTTCCTGATATCTTTGCACAGACTTTTTATCTTGTTCATTACATCTTGAGCATGTGTTTGCAGCGCGACTTTCTCAACCTCTGCGTTGCCTTCCAGGGTGCCGTCCAATTTATTAATTACGTCAAGATACTTCTCAACGATAACAGTAACCTCCTTCTGCAGTTTTGCTGCACCGGTAATTGCGGCAGCATTACAAAGAGTGCCGATATCTGGTTCTATGCCCGCGGCCTTCTCTTGCATCGATGATTTCAATGTAGTACCGGCTCTGCCTGCAAATGTATTCCAACCTGAATTGCTCATTGTCGTTATTGAATTTAGATAGTTTAAGACAATCTCAAAACAATATCCAAGGTTGCCTGCTTCATTTGCTATTTGTGCCGTGGTAAACAACACTCCAAACGTTCCCAATTTATTTTTCAAATTGTTCTCACCAAGCTTTTTTATCATGGCATCCAAACCAGGTGTTTTTTTTGATGTCACAACAAGCCCATTCTGCGCTGTCATACCCGCCACTAACGCCTCCTTCAAATGTTCCAGGTAATTCCCAACGTTTTTTTTAATTTTTTCAATAAGTGGCTTAATCACCGTAGACACATCCCATTCACCACTTGTTTGGTTGAACACACTAAACTGATGTGGCACAATCATGTTTTCCTCCAGCTCTTTTAGCTTCTTCACCGCGCATTCTCCTTTCCCATCTCCCTCCGGTCCCTTAACCTTCGTAACTACTGCATTATATTGGTTTCTCAACTCCTCAAATTTTCCGTGTAGTATGCTTGTCGACGCTTCGATCTGCTGGGCCGCTTGCGTGATTTGGTTAGGATATTTATATAAAGAGCCTTCGTCGATACACTCCAATATTTTATTCACCTGCGTCTCTGCTGTCGTGATGGCATCCTTCGCATTGTCGATCCATTGCCCCAAATGCTTGAGGCAAATTTGAAGTGAATTATTGATTTGTTTCAGTTTGGCCAATATCGGTCGGACTTCCTTAGTCAGGTAGTCCAGCAAGGCTCTAACCTGATCTTGTATGTTACACTCTACATTCACCTGTAAACTGCTGAGTGTTTGACTAATGTACTGTTTAGTTGTATCCAACTCACTCTGCTGTTTGGCACGCACCGTCTCCAGCCGCTCGCTCTCATACGCAACGGTCGCACGAACATTGTCAAGCTTATCACGCAACTTATCATTAAGCTCTACAATTGATTTTTTGAGTTCATTATCAGCTACAGTGGTATCTATGTCACTAGTGAACTGTTCAGCTCTTTGCTGAAATTCTTTCAGCTTCGCGTCAATTTGCTTCGTGGCATCTTCAACTTGCTGGTCCTTGTAATTTATCTTCTGACGTGAATCATCATGCTCTCGTAGGATCTTGTCTGAAGCTTCTTTAAGAAGCGTTAATTCACCTGTAAAGCTATTAAGTTTTTCACTCACCTTTTTATTAGACTGCTCCACTGCCTTATTATACCTCCCCACCCCTTCGACCACCTCCGCAATCGCAACACTAAAACCTTTTTTACCGGCGTGTTTTTTCTCGTTAAGTATCTTAATTGCATCGGTAATTGTCTCTTTATGCTGCCCTAAATGCTCTTTGATGTTACTGAGAACACCACTCAAAAACGCCACCACCCCGTCACACAGCCTATCCAGGTCAGAGTACACAATGCCAGAGCCGTCGTAGCCTTTTGATTCAGAGTTGAAGCCGAGGAAAGTCTCGAGGCCGTCACAAAGGTTAGTATGGATGTTAGTAAGGTTATTATTTAAGGTATTTTAAAGCTTATCAATTTCTGCAAATTTCATGTCAAGCTCCCTAGGCGGCACATGGTCAGGGCAGTGGCAAGAGGTGGAAGAAGGGAAGGGAAGGGTGACAAGGCACAAGTTATTATAATGGTTAATGGAGGTCATAGCGGTATTATGGCGAGGTAATTCGAGCGATGTAGAGTGGGTTAAGGGGCGATGTAGAGTGGGTAAAGGGGCGATGTAGAGTGGATAAAGGGGCGATGGAGAGTGGGTTAGGGAGCGATGTGGAGTGGGTAAAGGGGCGATGAAGGGTGGGTAAAGGGGCGATGTAGAGTAGATAAGGGGCGATGTAGAGTGGGTTAAGGGGCGATGTAGAGTGGGTTAAGGGGCGATGCAGAGTGGATAAAGGGGCGATGTAGAGTGGGTTAGGCAGCGATGTAGAGTGGATAAAGGGGCGATGTAGAGTGGGTTAAGGGCGATGTAGAGTGGGTTAAGGGCGATGTGGAGTGGATGATAATCACTACTTATGTCAGATGCTTGGTCACCATGTCATCGCTGCCGTAACCGAGACATCGCTGCCGAAACCACTGTCATCGCTGCCGTGACCAAGACATCGCTGCCGTGACCATGTCATCGCTGCCGTGACCATGTCACCGCTGCCGTAACCATGTCATCGCTGCCGTGACCATGTCATCGCTGCCGTTACCATGTCATCGCTGCCGTTACCATGTCATCGCTGCCGTGACCATGTCATCGCTGCCGTGACCATGTCATCGCTGCCGTAACCATGTCATCGCTGCCGTGACCACTAACTTGGTCACCACGTTGGTCACCACGTTGGTCAGCACCTTGGTTGACACGTTGGTCAACACGTTGGTCAACACATCGGTCAACACGTTGGTCAGCACGTTGGTCAGCACTTTGGTCAGCACATTGGTCAGCACATTGGTCACCACGTTGGTCACCACGTTGGTCATGGCATTGGTCACCACTTTGGTCATGGCATTGGTCACCACTTAGGTCAACACTTTGGTCAGCACATTGGTCAGCACATTGGTCACCACGTTGGTCACCACGTTAGTCGTGGCATTGGTCATGGCATTGGTCAGCACGTTGGTCACCACGTTAGTCGTGGCATTGGTCATGGCATTGGTCAGCACTCTGGTCAGCACATTGGTCAGCGTTTAGGTCAACACTTTGGTCAGCACCTTGGTCAGCACATTGGTCAACACGTTGGTCAACACATTGGTCAACACTTTGGTCAGCGCCTTGGTCATGGCATTGGTCAGCACATTGGTCAGCACTTTGGTCATGGCATTGGTCATGGCATTGGTCAGCACTTAGGTCAGGTGCTTGGTCACCACTTTGGTCAACACTTTAGTCACCACTCTGGTCATGGCATTGGTCAGCACTTTGGTCAGTTGTTTGGTCAGCACATTGGTCATGGCATTGGTCAGCACTTTGGTCATGGCATTGTTCAGCACTTTGGTCAGCACCTTGGTCAGCACTTTGGTCAACACTTTGGTCAACACGTTGGTCAGCACCTTGATCACCACGTTGGTCAGCACATTGGTCACCACTTTAGTTAACTATTACACAGTCACATACAACGATTAATGAGTGATTCAAAACATTAGATGACAATTCGTAGGTTAGGTGAGTAGGTGATATGCTAGGTGAGTGTAGATAGTGAACACGTGAGTACGATTATGGTTGCAGGTAAAACACTTTGTTAAGCTTGTTAACACGTGCTGCGGCGAGTAGTGATTGAGCAGCTATACGATGCGATGATGGTGAGTGCAAGTGAGATTTGATGTGGAGCAGGTCGAGGCGGATGACCATGATGTGGAGCAGGTACAGGAAAGAGAGGAGCCAGAGGGCTAATACAGTGATCGAGAATTTCTCTCTGATATCCCAGAGGAACTTATCAATTTGATGTCGTAATTGAATAAGAACCGAATTTTCACCGAGCATCTTTTTCAACGCTTCACAAAAATCTCTGCAAGTCCTTTTAGCCCCTTCATTATTACCAGAGCCATTAAGTCCCCATGGATGTCCGAAGGTAAAACCGTATCTGTACAGGGTAGGGTGAGTATCACGGCACGTGACGATTGATTTGCATTTTGCCGAATGGTTGTGGGTAGGGGATAGAGTCGTAGGCTTCCCTGTTGAATCAGTGTATTTGACTCGGCAGTTTTCGACACAGCTTTTCACATGACACTTACTTCCGGCTGGTCCACATTTCTTGCAACAGTCATCATATAATTTTTTAAGCAGATCGCAGAATGTCTCCGTGATATAGACTATCCACGACAGGTGATTGGCCTTGTGTTCGGCGGAGTAATACCTAGTGATTTCCTGCGTCAGCGATTTAACATACAGACCACAAGGTACTACTGACGCAGACGTACAGCTGCTTATGCTGATCAAATCGCCCTTGGAATGCGCGTCACGGTGCGAACGATTATCAAGCAATATACTTGGATCAAGGCCTCCATATTGCGTTCCAAAATATGCTGCGTTGACAGCCTCTCTAAATGCTTGTTGCGTATGCGTCTGCGATGCTTTTACTCCATAAAACCCGCCGGTGTAATCTGTGATATAGCCATAGTAGAACGCGAAGATGTCTCCGAGTGTCTGCGGAGGCTTTTGTAAGAGACACGTCAGCTGAGCGCACAGCTTGGTTAGTGGAGCGGACTCACTGCCGCAAAAGCCCTCAAGCACTTTCTTGAGATACTCTCCCGTCTGCCTGTGAGAGGCAGTGACACTTATGTCAGCGAAGCCCATTGGCGTTCTGCAAGGGATACCTCCATGGTTGGAGAGCGTACATGTCAGCTTACAACCCGGCTTGCTGAAGGAGTGTGGCAAAAAGCCGGGGAGACCATCTTCTAAAAAGCATTGAAGTGGCGATTTTATGCCGCACTGAGCTGTTTGGTCACACTTTTGGTTACACTTTTGCTTGTGTATTTGGTTGCCCTTTTGGTTAGGACATTGCATGGTGTTGCAGTTCCATGCTGACCCGCCTACTTGGTTTCCGTACCAACAGTCACGCCAACTGACGGAGGGTTCCTCGTTGCTGCACTGGCCGTAGAGGAAGAAGAGTTGTTGGTACAGCCGATTCAGCACGTCGCACAGCATATCGAAGCACGCACCGGGGGCGGTGGGATAGGAGAAACCGTCGGGGTTAGTGTTGAAGTCAACGGCATAAATGCCGTCCGCGTGGCCATGGCCGAGGATGCCGATCAAGACGTCTTCGGCATAGACGCAGACGTCACGAAGGTTTGTTGATAGATTCGATGCTGTGATGATATCTGGGTGTGCCTTTAATGTTTCATCATCTACAACAGGGATAGGCCCGTCAGCAGCTTCCTTGCTATCCTCATCAGGCTTCTCGAACAGGTCACCAATGTCTCCGACCGATACTTTTTGGAACACGCGATTGTGCGGAAGTCCAGTCAACCACGCGAGCATTTGATAGACGGATGATGGCGATTTAGGTCTCTCGATGTGGCGGGAGTGACAGACCTCGTAGTATGTCTTTGTTTGTCCGTAAAGGTAGTGTAGCACGTCGACGACGTTGATTACATATGCATGCTCCATGGTAGTTTTTTTGTGCTGGGCAATGTCATTTACCCATTGCGGCTGCGCTCCTTTATTGGCAACGCTTCCAATGGGATAGTTGAGAAGATCGTATATTCTCGTCACGCTCATTTTTTGGTTGTCTTGCAGTTCACCGGTCTGCTCGCCTTCCACAGCATTTACTTTATAGCCACGATCCTCTAACCACAAACCGAACACATTATCTGCATACGTATTAATTTTCTTCCCTTTCCACGATTTCACAGATTCTGTTAACATCGTATGGAAATCGTTACTCAGGATCTCCAAAGTTGTGAGGAATGCCTTAGCGCAGTTGGTTGCGTCGGCTGTTGGTTCCTCACCTTTCTTCGGATTAGTGGTATCTGTCCACTGGATTTTCTTACCCGAGTACTTGTTCACGTACCGCTTGCTGAGTTCATCAACGAATGTCAGCAGACCACGCTTCAGCGGCGTTAACAAATGTCTCTGTGGGTCATCCATGATTTCAGGAGTGAATGCTCTCAGCACCCCTTCAAAGTCATCTAGATTGATGGTGAACATATGGTCAAAATGATGAGTATATTCAACGTGTCGAAGTAGATTATTAAAGTCATTCTTAGTTTGCTGAAACGTGTCTTTATGTATTTCAATGTCCTCTTGCTTTTCAAAGAGTTCGACGAAGTCCCGTACACCATCACGGACTATACGCGCCGCTTTGCTAACTGGAGATGGTAGAGTAGACGATGACGAATTTATATCTTTAATATATTTAACTTTGCTAACTAACCCTTTTTCCATCTTACCCATGAACCCTTTGAATCCGATATGTTTGTCTCTTTCTATGGCAGCAGGCAACTCATGGAGTTCCGTGTGGACCTTTTCTGCAAAAGCCGTGACCATGCCTTTGACGGACGTCACATACTGCTTCCGCGCCTCGGTGGTGAGTTTTTCGATGGCCGATTGCACTTCATTATTGACGCTTCGATGAAGATCCGTGACGATTTGCGCTTTTACTAATGTGACTTCTTTTTTTATGAATTGCTGTACCTTTTGGATCGGATCACTCAACAGGAGATTTCTAAGTTCACCCAGGTCAGTGTGGATCTTATTAAGGCCTTTATATGTCTTACCGTTAATTTCCGCTGTATTCGTATTGATAAGATTCGTCAAATCTTTTAGTTTGTTTTTTAAACCATCTGGATCTAGATCTCCCGCCGCCTGTTTGATAGCGTGGCACAGAGAAGCAACATGGGAGGTGACTTCCTGGGCTTTGTTGAACAGCGCAGATTGCGATTTATTTGCAGCATTGACGAGATCGTCAACATCATTTCTAATTCCTTCAAGTTTGTCGATTACGGGGGCTTTGAGCTCACTTTGAAGCTTAGCGACTGCTTTCTCTCCCATTGTTTTGAGCAGCGTCTCGAGTTGCTTCTCCACTTCATTGTTAGTGGCTGCAGTGCCCACATCACCTTTGATCGACTGCCCAAGAGTGCCGAGTTGTCCCGAACTACTCTGGTATACAGCATCCTTCATATTACTGCCAAGATTTTTGACATCTCGTATTGCCTTCTGTAATTTTTCTGCGATGTTGGACATTGACATAAATATCTCCACATCGTCTTTTGCTCCGTTAGCGGCAGATCGCACTGCGGTGAGTATGGTTGTCACTGCGTGCTTGAGATAGTACTGGTACGTGGAGGAAGACGGATCGTTCATACGTAAATCTTGATTCTCCTGCAGCTTGCCCTCAATTGCAGACACTGTGCTTTCGAGTTGATTCATCACCTGACCAGCGTAGGTACCGACGAATGTATGAATTTCCAGCAAATTGCCATCCACAGTCTTTTGTGTACCTGTTGGTTCTTTGCCGCTGACTGAAATCAGCTTGGCGTTTACCTCATCGACAACTATTTTAGTTACGTTGGGGTGGGATCCCCGGGTACCGAGCTCGAATTCGCCCTATAGTGAGTCGTATTACAATTCACTGGCCGTCGTTTTACAACGTCGTGACTGGGAAAACCCTGGCGTTACCCAACTTAATCGCCTTGCAGCACATCCCCCTTTCGCCAGCTGGCGTAATAGCGAAGAGGCCCGCACCGATCGCCCTTCCCAACAGTTGCGCAGCCTGAATGGCGAATGGCGCCTGATGCGGTATTTTCTCCTTACGCATCTGTGCGGTATTTCACACCGCATATGGTGCACTCTCAGTACAATCTGCTCTGATGCCGCATAGTTAAGCCAGCCCCGACACCCGCCAACACCCGCTGACGCGCCCTGACGGGCTTGTCTGCTCCCGGCATCCGCTTACAGACAAGCTGTGACCGTCTCCGGGAGCTGCATGTGTCAGAGGTTTTCACCGTCATCACCGAAACGCGCGAGACGAAAGGGCCTCGTGATACGCCTATTTTTATAGGTTAATGTCATGATAATAATGGTTTCTTAGACGTCAGGTGGCACTTTTCGGGGAAATGTGCGCGGAACCCCTATTTGTTTATTTTTCTAAATACATTCAAATATGTATCCGCTCATGAGACAATAACCCTGATAAATGCTTCAATAATATTGAAAAAGGAAGAGTATGAGTATTCAACATTTCCGTGTCGCCCTTATTCCCTTTTTTGCGGCATTTTGCCTTCCTGTTTTTGCTCACCCAGAAACGCTGGTGAAAGTAAAAGATGCTGAAGATCAGTTGGGTGCACGAGTGGGTTACATCGAACTGGATCTCACAGCGGTAAGATCCCTGACAGTTTACCCCCCAAGAACGTTTTCAATGATGAGCACTTTTAAAGTTCTGCTATGTGGAGCGGTATTATCACGTATTGACGCCAGGCAAAAGCACCTCGTCGCCGCAACACTATTCTCACAAGACTTGGTTGAATACTCCCCGTTCACGAAAAGCTTTTTCGGAAGGCTTGACAGGAAAAAAAATATCACTGCTGCCCAAACCCTAGGAAAACCCTGGGGCCATTTTCTTTTGAACTATCTGGGGGACCAAGGAGTAACATTTTTTGCCAAAAGGGGGGAT
>NW_012237198.1:0-2352 GCF_000981445.1 Babesia bigemina
TCCTTTATCCCATTTAAATTGGCCCTTAATCCCTTCCAAATCGCCCTTAATCCACTTTACTTGGTCCCTAACCCATTCAACATGGTTCCTTTATCCATTCTACATCGCCCCTTAATCCACTTTACATCGCTCCCTTACCCACTTTACATCGCCCCTTAACCTCCTCTACATCGCCCCTTTATCCACTTACATCGCCCCTTACCCACCTTACATCGCCCCTTAACCCACTCTACATCGCTCCTCTATCCACTCTACATCGCTCCCTAACCCACTCCACATCGCTCCTTAACCCACTCTACATCGCTCCTCTATCCACTCTACATCGCCCCTTTACCCACTCCACATCGCCCCTTTATCCACTCTACATCGCTCCCTAACCCACTCCACATCGCTCCTTTACCCACTCTACATCGCCCCTTGTCCACTCTACAACCCTCGAATCACCTTGCCATATTACCGCTATGACCTCTATAAACCATCCTAATAACTTGTGCCTTGTCACCCTTCACTTCCCTTCCTTCACCTCTTGCCACTGCCCTGACCATGTGCCGCCTAGGGAGCTTGACAAGAAATTTGACAAAATTTTAAACCTAAAAATTACCTCAACTAATAACCCTATCAACATCCTTACTAACCTCTGCACCGGCCTCGAAACCTTCCTCGGCTTCAACTCTGAGTCCAAAGGCTACGACGGCACTGGGATTGTGTACTCTGACCTGGACAGGCTGTGCGATGCGGTGATGGGATTTTTGAGTGGTGTGCTTGGTGCGGTGAAAAACGAAAATGAAGTGACAACTTATGATAATTACATGACTAAAAAGCTTAATGAAGTACTAGACACCTTAACTAAAAATATTGGCTCCGGGCGTGCTGGGCTTGCGGCGTCTGTCCGCGCGGTGAAGGAGTGGTTGGAGGGGTATGGAAAGAGTGTTAATCAAAAATGCGAAGATGTAAAAACGCCGTTGATACTTATAAGAAATGACATTAATAATGTCGAACAAAAGTTTCAAGAGCAAAAAAATAAAACACTCAGAGACCAGCATAAGGCATGGAAACATATATTAGAGTTGTATCTCGGACACGCTGATGTGGCTGAAAAGGCGCAAGATAAATTAGATTCACAACTAATAAGAAAGTTAGAGACGCCGGTAACGGCAATAAAAGATGCGGTTAAATTGTTGGAAGAGTCGGCGAGAAACAAGAAATTGGCGGAGGAGCTGAAGGCTGTCGATGAGGAGTTACTCCGTCAACGGAGAAGCATTGAAAATAGGATGGCTCAGGAATTTAGAAATCTACGAGAAAATTTGACTGCTTTAACCGAAATGAAGGATGAAAAGTTTGCCCGTCTCAAAAACGTTGTGAAAGAAGCCAAGGTAGAAGCTAATAAATTGATTTCAGAATACAAAGGAACGTACAACAATGAGATTGACAGACTTTTTAAAGAGGTCACAATTGCACTGAACGATATCACAAAAAAGTCTGGCCCGGAAAGAAAATGCAAGCTCAACGAACTATTTGGCCAAATAAAAAAGAAAGTGAGCAATATTGGTATTGAAATTGGCAGCAGCAATGTGGAGTTAGCAGAGTGGAAGGTGGCCGCTGGAAATGTTTTGGAAAACGCTATGAGAACATGTGAAGATGTTGTTGAGAAGCTAAATATAACGTCGAATAACGATTTGAAAACACCGTTGCATCGTGTCAAGTTGAAAGCGACGGAGCTAAACGATGCCTATCAGGGTGCAAATAATAAGCTTCAGCAAGTTGCTCAGAAAGCTGAGGCTGCGTTTAAGCAACTTGGAACGCTTCATACCGACGTTAAGGAGAAGGTGCCGAAAGGACTTGATGATTTTAATAATGGCGCCGTTGAATGGAATGTTAATGGTCAAATCGTTGCACTTACAAGCTCGATTACAAGTAATGTTGAGGGGTATATGAAGGAGTTGTCGGCAACATTTACTGACGCAGCAGCAAGTGCCAGCTGGTCGGGTAATTTGAGACCAGGTGTTACAAAATTGGTTGGAGCTTTGCAAAATGGTAATCTGGGAACGGAGTTGAAGATATTAGGAGGCGTGCTGCAACAGGCCAATTCGAAAGCTCATAATAATATAAATGATGCATTATATAATTTGGAAATCACTCTTAGTCATTTCAAGCAGGCTATGGTGCATTGGGGGGAACTTCCATCTGAGTTTTCGTCTCATGATATCCTGAAAGATCCCAAAGGCGCTTTTAGTACCCAAGCTATTGCCGACAATTTTAAAACAAATCTAGGCCCCCTTTGCCCCAGGCGGCCCAAAAGCGTAGACGAATTTGACAGGCCAATCCGGCCGCGCGGGAAATAACGCGATTAAA
>NW_012237199.1:0-4146 GCF_000981445.1 Babesia bigemina
GCTAATGAAGGTCATAGCGGTATAAGGCGAGGTAATTCAAGGGATGTAGAGTGGATAAAGGAGCGATGTAGAGTGGGTTAGGGAGCGATGTAGAGTGGATAAGGGGCGATGTAGAGTGGATAAGGGAGCGATGTGGAGTGGGTTAGGGAGCGATGTAGAGTGGGTTAAGGGGCGATGTAGAGTGGATTAGGGAGCGATGTAGAGTGGATAAAGGGGCGATGTAGAGTGGATAAAGGAGCGATGTGGAGTGGATAAAGGAGCGATGTAGAGTGGGTTAGGGAGCGATGTAGAGTGGGTTAAGGGGCGATGTAGAGTGGGTTAGGGAGCGATGAAGAGTGGATAAAGGGGCGATGTAGAGTGGGTAAGGGAGCGATGTAGAGTGGGTTATGGAGCGATGTAGAGTGGATTAAGGGGCGATGTAGAGTGGATAAAGGAGCGATGTAGAGTGGGTAAAGGGGCGATGTAGAGTGGGTAAGGGAGCGATGTGGAGTGGATGATAAATACCACTCTGATCACCATGTCATCGCTGCCGTGACCATGTCATCGCTGCCGTGTCCATGTCATCGCTGCCGTGACCATGTCATCGCTGCCGTGTCCATGTCATCGCTGCCGTAACCATGTCATCGCTGCCGTGACCATGTCATCGCTGCTGTGTCCATGTCATCGCTGCCGTGACCATGTCATCGCTGCCGTGACCATCAACTTGGTCAACACGTTGGTCAGCACGTTGGTCAGCACGTTGGTCATGGCATTGGTCAGCACCTTGGTCACCACTTTGGTCACCACTTTGGTCATGGCATTGGTCACCACTCTGGTCATGGCATTGGTCAGCACTTTGGGCAGCATCTTGATCAGCATTTTAGTTTACTGTTACACAATCACATACAACGATTAATGAGTGATACAACAGATTAAAGCACAATTCATAAGTTAGGTGAGTAGGTGATGCTAGGTGAGTGTAGACAGTAAACACGTGAGTACGCTTATGGTTGTAGATAAAACACCCTGCCCAGTTTGTTAACACGTGCCGCGGCGAGTAGTGATTGAGCAGCGATGCGATGACTCGAGGGACTATGCAAATGCGATTTGATGTGGAGCAGGTCTAGGCGGATGACCATGATGTGGAGGAGGTATAGGAGAGAGAGGAGCCAGAGGGCGACGTTGAGCCAGATGAAGGGGGAGCGGATTTTGAATAGGAAGTGGTCGCACGTGTCGAACAGGTTCTTGAAGTACTGCGATTTTAGGACAGCAGTTAATTGATTATAGAAATCATGGCATTGCTTGTTGGCATCGAGCGCATTTGGGTCACCAAATGCAAAGCCATATCTGTAAAATGTTGGTGAAACACCCTTACATTTTACCATGGATGAGCATTTGCAATGCGGTTGGCCTGGTACATTTTCCTTCGGCTCATCACTCTTTCCATGTTCGCCGCGTTTGCACTTGCTGCTGTTAAGGCAACTACGACAGCCCCAGTCTGCGCAGAAGATATTGCAAAAGTCGTCACATAGATTCTTGAGATACTCCCAGAACGTCCATGGAAGGTACACCGCCCAGGACACGTATGTGTCACAGTGTTTCATGGCGAAGTAACAATATGCATCTTCGGCTAAGGGATATATATAGGGAGCGCAGTTAACATTTTTCTTTTTGCCTTTACATGTGTCGGTGGTTGTTAGGGTCGTAAGATGAGGATGTTCGCAGTCGGTGTGAGTTGCAGACTTAGAACCGTAGGCGTCAACCAGTGCTTTAGTAAAGACAGTGCTATCAGTTTGCAGTTGAATGGAGAGGTTGTTAACAGATGCCTCAAATGCGGATCGCATATCACTCAGGTTCATGCGTTTACTTGACCCACAGCTGTTAGCAAGCGACTGGACGAAACTGAAATGCTCCGGTAAGGTGGACGGCGGTTTCGGAATTAGGCACAGCAAACCATTGAGATGGGTATTAGCAAAGAATTTCCTTATGATGTGACATATGTCTCCACCCGTCTTAGTGGAACCGGAGAATCCCCTGAATCCAAGCGGCGTAAGACAGGGCATACCTTTCTTGGATGTTGAAGGGCAATTGAGGCACTCGTACCTGCAACCAATTTTGCTAAGTTGGTGAGGTAGATGCCCCGGTAAGCAATCGTTAAGATAGGACATTAACGGGGAAGTTGGTCGGCAATTTGCTTGGCTGTTTACTTGGCACTTTGGTTGGTCATTTGGTTTGCCGTTTGGTTGGCACGCTGCTTTGTCTTCTGAGTGGTCGATACACTGCGATTTGCCTGAAGCAATATCTTTGCCGTACATACAATCGCGCCAACCAAAGTTGTATGCGGCATAGCTACACTGGCCGAGCAGGAATTTTAGCGGCGGGAACAAGCGGCGTAATATGTCGAGCAACATGTCGAAGCAATCTTCGCCGCTTTGGGGGTAGTGGAATTTCATGGAATTATTCGACAAGTCAGACGCGTAGGTGGTGAACTCGTCTCCTGTTCCGGCTATTGTGGTTAAAACATCGTACGCGTTTGCACATATGTCAGTTACCGCTGTTCGCATATCTTCATATGATACGTTACGTGGGTAAGCTTCCAAGGGTACCGTTTGGTTATTCACCAATGATATCTTAAAATTGTCGCCAACTACTGGTTCTATTTCTAACCCGTCGACCACTTCATCTACATCTTCCTTGCCCCTTTTATACAGCTCTTCCAAAATATGCGTGATAGCTGCGTCTAGCTTAACGTGACGTACAGGGTTGTGCGTAAGTCCAGATAGCCAAACTAACATATCGTAAACGGAACATGGATGCCTCTTTGATGTTAGAGTAGACAGGTGACCTACTTCGTTATATTGGTCCAAGTGATGGTACAGGCAATCAAGAATATTGCTAATATCGAAATGTGTTTTTTCCTTCGGCTTACCTGTCTTAATATCTTGATTCGATTCGCACGCTTTGATGTGATCAAAAACCGTACCGCGTTCTAATTTATTCTCCACGAGCTTTTCAAGAATATTTGCACCGGTGAACTTATACTTGCACTGCAGCTCCCCGTCCTGATGCGACTTCTGACTGGTAGGAACAATGTAACCGCAATGCTTGAGGAACTCACCAAGGGGGTTTTCTTTGTCAATTTCATCCTTTAGATGAATGGCTTTCCCTTGCCAACTATGTTCACACCTCCTCTTCAACTCCCCGAGGTCCTCCACCCACATCGGCAGGCAGCTCATAAACACCTTGGCGCAGCGCGTAGCGTCGACGGTTAATTCGTCGGTAACTTTTTTCTCCTTGATAACTTTCCACTCCATCTTAGGATGCCCATCATACCTACTCACATACGCCTTTTCCATCTCCGCTACCAGCCCTTGCATCCCTGCCTTCAGCGCATCCAGGAGTTGCGGGTGGTGCGGGTTCGCGAAGTCAGCGGGGTCGAACGTGGACAGGGCGGAGGTCAGCTCGTGGAGGTGGGAGCGGAATTCGGCGTCGAAGGTGAAGGTGCGATTGTTGTCGTGGAGGTGGGTGAGGAGGTCGTAGGTGCGGGCTTGGAGGCCGGCGACCAGTTGGGAGGAGGGGGAGGCTTCGGTGGAGATGTGGGTAAAGAGGGGATTGAAATAGAAATCAAGATGTTTTGACAAATCTTTCACGCTTGGATATCTCAGTGGATCAATGTACGACTGAAGGTTGCTGCCAATAGTGTTCATCAGACCCTTGAGGCCGGTTGTCTGATTTGTGAAAATAGTCTTACTGATGATATTTTTCTGGTAGTGAACGAACTTTTTCAGCTCCTCTAACTCGGCAGTTTTACGGGTTACAAACTGCGAGAGGGCCGATTTTTTAAGGGTCTTGATTTTTTCGGTGACTTCGTATTTGACTTTGGCGGTGATGTCGGAAATGCATTCATTGATTCTATTTGGAATGGCAGTACTGTTGAACATATTTGCAAAAACCATTATCTGTGTTAGATTTGAGGGCACTGTGTCACTGTTATAGCTGCGGGCGTCGCCAATGATATTGGTATTAATTTCCTTGTACATTTCTCTAAGATGTATCTGGGTACCATACAGCGTGTCAGAATGGATCATTGTTTGCAAATCTTCTAACAAATTTTGCACGCCTCTACTTTTATTTGGAATCACATCTTTCACCGTACCGGCATCGCGT
>NW_012237200.1:0-38916 GCF_000981445.1 Babesia bigemina
GGTCAGCACCTTGGTCAGCACTTTGGTCAGCACGTTGGTCGTGGCATTGGTCACCACTTTGGCCGTGGCATTGGTCAGCACATTGGTCAACACTTTGGTCAGCACTTTGGTCAGCACATTGGTCAGCACGTTGGTCAGCACTTTGGTCATGGCATTGGTCATCACGTTGGTCACCACTTTGGTCAGCACATTGGTCAGCACTTTGGTCATGGCATTGGTCACCTCTTTGGTCACCACTTTGGTCAGCACATTGGTCAACACTTTAGTTAACTATTACACAATCACATACAACGATCAATGAGTGATACAACAGATTAAAGCACAATTCATAAGTTAGGTGAGTAGGTGATGCTAGGTGAGTGTAGATAGTAAACACGTGAGTACGATTATGGTTGTAGATAAAACACTCTGTTAAGCTTGCTGACACGTGCCGCGGCGAGTAGCGATTGAGCGGCTATGCGATGTGTTGACGGTGAGTGTAAGTGAGATTTGATGTGGAGCAGGTCTAGGCGGATGACCATGATGTGGAGGAGGTACAATAAAGAGAGGAGCCAGAGGGCGAGGGTTAGAGTCATGAAGGGGAGGCGGATTTGGTAGAGGAAGTTGTCGCATTCTGTGAAAAGGTTTTTAAAATAATCAGAGTGCAGAACATCGTATAATTGGCTGCGCATATCAATACACTTCTTCTTCATTGTTATTAATGTTTTGACATTTTGAAATGTTAATCCGTAGTTGTACAACGTCGGCCAGACGCCTCTACATCCAACTAGGGAAGGACATAGGCAACCTGATCCAGGGCCTTTTGGATTAGGCATACCATGTTTACCTGGTTTACATGAGTTGCCATTCAAGCACATCTGGCATCCCCAATCTAAGCAGAATATCTGTATGAAGTCATTGTACAAATTGTTAAGACAATTCCAGAAATCCCATGTTAAATATATTGCCCAGGACATGTAGAGGTTTGAATGCTTATGAGCGAAATGCCCGTATACATCACAACATAAGTTAGATACGTACGGAGCACAGTGTTGTTTATTGGAGCATATGGTGGTCAGTGAGAAGCACGACAAATCTATTTTGTCGCCATCTTTATACGTCTTACCATGGTCGCTCGGTGTGTTGCCGTATGTTTGACGCAACAAATCTGTGAGGTCGTCCGTGTTTTTATATAATTTAATGGACTGTTCAGTAAGCGATGTGCGCATTAATTCTAAGAAGGAATGTTTGTTATTGGTTTCCCAACCGTCAACAAATGACAACGTGAAAGCGTAATGCTCTGGTAGAGTAGACGGTGGACTGGGTGTGAGCGCAAACAGTGCGTCGATATCATCGATGTTCATGAATGTCTCAATAATTTTACACAGATCCTCACCAGATTTCGTGCATCCTGAGAATGCCCTGAAACCTAGGGGGGTTAGACACGGCATACTTTTTGTAGAGCTCGCAGAACACGTATTACACTTGGGTTTACATCCCACTGATTGCAATCTGTGAGGTAGATGTCCGGGTAGACAATCGTTCAGATAAGACATAAGTGGTGAATTTGGTTGACAACTTACTGAGGCGTGAACTCGGCAATTTGGTTTGCACGTTGCTTCACACGTAGGATGGCACGCTGCTTTGCCGGTTGACTGGTTGTTACAATGCGATTTGGATGTGAATACATCTCTTCCGTATCGGCAGTCACGCCAACCGTAATGCTCAGCTGGAACCTTACACCGGCTGCGCAAGAACCGTAGAGCTCGGAATAATCTACGCAGAATGTCGAGCAGCATATCCAGGCACTGCGATGGGTCTGTTGGATACATTAGGTGTAACGAATTGGTTGAGAACTCACAGGCGTACACGGTAAATTCATCACCAAAGCCTACGACATGAGTCAGAACATCGTACGCTTTTTCGCATACGTGGTGCAATACAGCGTCGAGATTCCTATATGTAATTTTACTCGGATAGGCGTCTAGGTATGACGATTCATGATCGTAGAGCGCGATGCCATCGACATTAGCTAGCTTCTTATCCGGATTTTCAAGTAAGTTGCCTATGCCTTCACGTAACAAGTCTGAGCGCACGGCATTATACGGCAGTCCGCAGAGCCACATCAGCATTTCGTAAACAGAGCACGGATACTTAGTGGAGAATTGGGTTGCCATGTGGCAAACTTGATTATACGTTTCCAGGTGTGCAAATATACACTTAAGATCATCAATGAGATTGCGGTTGCCGGACTGAGACACGACTGTCCCCGCAATCCACCTCTGAATGTGTTCCCCTTTGCAACCATCTTTGTTCCTCAGTTCACCCTCTTGCTTGTCCGACCGGGAAACATCGTAGCCACGGTTTGCAAAGAAACCTCCGAGACCGTTAACTGTGTTATACTTCGTGCTCTCGATGGATAAGTTAATCATCTTTCCTTTCCACCTACCATCACAGTTTTCTGACAACTCACTCAGATCTTCCAGCAATATTGGTACCAATGTGCAGAGAATTTGTGCGCATTTTTTAGGCTGCCCTGATAACACGGAGTCGAGACCAACAGCCCAATTGATGTTCTGACCAGAGTACGGCGACACGTATGCCTTAGTTAGCTCCGAGGAGAAAGACGTCAATCCATGCTTTACGGCATCCAGAAGCGGCATGGAGATTTCCGAGAAGGACGTTGAAGGATTAAAGTCGCCGAGCAGATTCTGGAGTTGGTCAAGCAGCTCGGAAAATCTGGAGTCGAACGTAAATTTCCTGTTGGAGTTGTTTTTCAAGTGGGCAAGCACAAGTTTGAGTTTCTCATAAGCGGTTTCCAACTTCATATGATATATGTTGTGTGGACCTTCGGACTCGAATAATTTTCTAATTTCATCAGCAACATGAAATAATATAGGATCAACATAGGCCCTGAATGCCTGAGACAATTCCTCGACGGACTCCTTATTTTGCAGTGCATCAAGTTTATTATCTTGCCGCCGAACCAGCTTACCAAAATCATCTAAGTCACCTTTCACACGTTTCAGAAGAGCTTTGTGGCCACTTATGGAGTCGAGGTATATTATTCCTTTTATTTCTCCCAGCCGAAGCTCCACAACGTCTTTCAGGTCCTGCAGCTCATTCTTCCTGCGATTAGCATATAAACTGTGGGCTTCAGTTTTCATGGCGTCGGTTGCCGAGTTGATACGTTTGATCAACTCTTCAGATGTGGTCTGGATATACTCAATGATGGATGCCTTGGCAGCTTCCACAGCTTGTTTGACCTGCTTTCTTAAGTATGATAAAGCGCTATGATTGGCGTTAATGCACTTCTTAATTGACATACGCAGACTACCTTCTTCATTATTCTGCCCGAGGGTTTTTAGAAACATTTCTAAATACTTAACGGTTTTTTCTATGCCATTATCCTTAGCGTTAAGCTGATTAGCTAATACGGTGATCGCTGCCAGCGGCTCATCAACGCCTTTAATCGCCGCGTCAAGAGCCATTCGCTGAATTTTCATACCACTCAATAGTGCTTGTGTCTGACTTTGCACTTCTTTCAACCTTGTGTCAACGTTTTTGGCGTAATTAGTACTGTCTCCAGCAGTTCTACCACCAGTGGAGAGTTGTCCAGTCGCGTTTTCGAGATTTCCGTGAAGGTTGCTTATGGGTTTTTTCAAGTAATCTAATGCCCCAGTTACTGGGTCGCTTCTTAGCAACGTAGCCATCCCAGCCACTTTACCTATAGCCGCTTCCACTGCGGTGTCGAGGCTCGATTTATTGACGAACTGCTGCAGTTCAGAGGCAACCTGATCGGCGGTGGTGGATAGTACATACATTATTCGCTTGTAAGCTTCCTCAAGATACCCTTTTGCCATGGCGGCGGAAGGAGAAGCTGGATTCTTCAAAACTACTCTATCGATCGCTGCGATTGCGCCATCAAAATTAATTTCGCCTTTTTTGTGTCTGTCCATCTGCAAATCAATTCCTCCAGAAAATTGCTGACAGACAATTTGAACAGCGCTGACATATTTCTGAATCTTGTCGTTGTGGTCAAGTCGAACACTGTCAATGGTACTTTTGAAATCTTTCACAGCGTCGTCAATAATACCGACTTTAAGGTTGGCAACAATCTGTTGTGCGATCTTCGCGATACCTTCGTCATTAAGTTCATCACTACTGTCTGCACTTTTATATTGCGAATGCAACTTACTGTTACCCTTAAGATACGCCTTAAACTTTTGTCTCACAAACTCATTGTCAGTCAGAATGTTCACTACCCACTCCTCCACAGTTTTTTCAAAATACTCTTCTTCATTACCCCTCTCACTGAACCTTTTGGCATATTTTAAAACACCGTCAAGAATATCACGAAGAAGACCGGTTCGCCGAGGTCCTGGATCAGCGACATCCGTACCATTGAGTTCCTTAACTAGATTCTCAACGCCACTTTTAAAATCTTTCCAATGATGTTCGACACTACTTTTAGCGTTGTCACCGCCCAACACGCTATTTTTTATTGTAAAAACCTGTTTTTTAATATACGCAATTAACTCATCAACAGTCTTATGTTCCGAATCTGCTAGTGTTGCGCCACCAACATTGTCAATTTTTTTGTACAGCTCTGTTATAGATGTATACACCAGGCTGACTGCACTGTCAAGCGGCCTTTGCACATTAATCCTGAAATTATTTTCGAATTCCAAAAGTTCGCTGTTTATGTCTTTAATCTGCTTTGTTAATTTTCCGCGTATTAGAGCATCAAGGGAATCCATATTTAGATCATTATCCCTCGCATGTCTGACGGCATCATCAGCGATACTTATCAATCGCATTAACTGTTTTTCTGACTCACTCAATCCTTGGTCCAAATTCTTCATTTTACTTTCAAGCTCTTTAATCTCACTTTGTATGTCACCAACAAACTCAACTGCCTTTTTGTCTGCATTTTCGTGAAGTTCTTTGTGTATTGAACGACACAACTCATGATGCTCCTGCTGCGTTTTCAGAAATGTTTTTCGAATGTCATCGTTTTTTGCCAATTTTTTTAGTTCACTAAAAGCTTGAAAAATTTTTTCAATAGCAGGTGCTGTTTTTTTCTGTAACGGCACATCAATTAATTTGATAATTTCTCCATCATTTTGTAGTTTAGCGAGAAGCCTTTTATTAATGGTTATAGAACCCGATAGATTCGAAGAAATAGCATCAAAACCATCTTTTGTCGTATTATCAATATAGGTCTTATGCGTGTCGATATTATTCATTATCATCTTCATTTGAATGTATATATTTTCAGTTTTTTCTTTTACACTCTTTCCATACCCCTCCAACCACCCCTTCACCGCGGCGACAGACTCCACAAGCCCAGCACGCCCGGAGCCAATATTTTTATTTAGTTTCTCAATTACTTTATTAAGTTTTTTATCCTCTCCAGTGATGTAATTATCATAAGTTGTCACTTCATTTTCGTTTTTCACCGCACCAAGCACACCACTCAAAAATCCCATCACCCCGTCACACAGCCTGTCCAGGTCAGAGTACACAATGCCCTGGCCAGTGTAGCCTTTGGAGTCAGAGTTGAAGCCGAGGAAAGTCTGAAGGCCAGTGCAAAGGTTAGTAAAGATGTTAGTA
This sequence comes from Babesia bigemina, assembly GCF_000981445.1. NCBI lineage: Eukaryota > Apicomplexa > Aconoidasida > Piroplasmida > Babesiidae > Babesia > Babesia bigemina. The sequence continues at coordinate 5,596 of NW_012237200.1, forward strand.
GGGTTGTTATTTGAGGTTATTTCGCACTTTTTAATTTCATCAAATTTCTTGCCAAGCTCACTAGGCGGCACATGGTCAGGGCAGTGGCAAGAGGTGGAAGAGGGAAGGGAAGGGTGGCAAGGCACAAGTTATTAGGATGGTTTATAGAGGTCATAGCGGTATTATAGCGAGGTAATTCGGTCGATGTGGAGTGGATAAAGGAGCGATGTAGAGTGGGTTAAGGGGCGATGTAGAGTGGATAAGGGAGCGATGTAGAGTGGGTAAAGGGGCGATGTAGAGTGGGTTAAGGGGCGATGTAGAGTGGGTTAAGGAGCGATGTAGAGTGGGTTAGGGAGCGATGTAGGGTGGGTTAGGGAGCGATGCAGAGTGGATAAGGGGCGATGTAGAGTGGACAAAGGGGCGATGTGGAGTGGATAAGGAGCGATGTAGAGTGGGTTAGGGAGCGATGTAGAGTGGATAAAGGGGCGATGTAGAGTGGGTTAAGGGGCGATGTAGAGTGGATAAAGAGCGATGTAGAGTGGGTTAAGGAGCGATGTAGAGTGGGTAAAGGGGCGATGTAGAGTGCGTTAAGGGGCGATGTAGAGTGGACAAAGGGGCGATGTGGAGTGGGTTAAGGGGCGATGTAGAGTGGTTAAAGGAGCGATGTAGAGTGGATTAGGGAGCGATGTAGAGTGGGTTAGGTAGCGATGTAGAGTGGGTTAGGGGGCGATATGGAGTGGGTTAAGGAGCGATGTAGAGTGGGTTAGGGAGCGATGTAAAGTGGGTTAGGGAGCGATGTAAAGTGTGGGTTAGGGAGCGATGTAGAGTGGGTTAGGGAGCGATGTAGAGTGGGTTAAGGAGCGATGTAGAGTGGGTTAGGGAGCGATGTAGAGTGAATAAAGGGGCGATGTAGAGTGGATAATAATCACCACTTTGGTAACCATGTCATCGCTGCCGTTACCATGTCATCGCTGCCGTAACCATCAACTTGTCATCGCTGCCGTGACCATGTCATCGCTGCCGTGACCATGTCATCGCTGCCGTGACCATGTCATCGCTGCCGTGACCATATCATCGCTGCCGTAACCATGTCATCGCTGCCGTGACCATGTCATCGCTGCCGTGTCCATATCATCGCTGCCGTAACCATGTCATCGCTGCCGTGACCATGTCATCGCTGCCGTGACCATATCATCGCTGCCGTGACCATGTCATCGCTGCCGTAACCATGTCGTCGCTGCCGTGACCATGTCATCGCTGCCGTGACCATGTCATCGCTGCCGTGACCATTTCATCGCTGCCGTGACCACCAACTGTCATCGCTGCCGTAACCATCATCTTGGTCAGGTGCTAGCTTAGCACTTTGCCTGGTTGCTAGGTTAGCACTTTGCCTGAGTGCTAGCTTACCACGTTGTCTGGTTGCTAGCTTACCACTTTGCCTGGTTGCCAGCTTAGCACTTTGCCTGGTTGCCAGCTTAGCACTTCGCCTGGTTGCTAGGTCAACACTTTGCCTGGATGCTAGGTTAGCATTTAGCTTGGTTGCTAGGTTACCACTTTGCCTGGGTGCTAGGTTAGCACTTTGCCTGGTTGCCAGCTTAGCACGTTGCCGGGTTGCCATCTTACCACTTTGCCTGGGTGCTAGGTTAGCACTTTGCCTGTGTGCTAGGTTAGCACTTTGCCTGTGTGCTAGGTTAGCACATTGCCTGGTTGCTAGCTTAGCACTTTGCCTGGTTGCTAGGTTAGCACTTTGCCTGTGTGCTAGGTTAGCACTTTGCCTGTGTGCTAGGTTAGCACATTGCCTGGTTGCTAGCTTAGCACTTTGCCTGGTTGCTAGCTTAGCACGTTGCTTGATTGCTTGCTTAGCACTTTGCCTGGGTGCTTGCTTAGCACTTTGCCTGGGTGCTTGCTTAGCACTTTGCCTGGTTGCTAGCTTAGCACTTTGCCTGGTTGCTAGCTTAGCACTTTGCCTGGTTGCTTGCTTAGCACTTTGCCTGGTTGCTAGCTTAGCACCTTGCCTGGTTGCCTGCTTACCACTTTGCCTGGGTGCCAGGTTAGCACTTAGCCTGGTTGCTAGCTTAGGACTTAGCCTGTGTGCTAGCTTAGCACTTTGCTTGGTTGCTAGCTTAGGACTTAGCCTGTGTGCTAGCTTAGCACTTTGCCTGGTTGCTAGGTTAGCACTTTGCCTGGTTGCTAGCTTATCACTTTGCATTGTCGTTCACTCATCACTTAATCTTAACGCTATCTAGTTCACAGGTTGCCGCTAGAGTAATTCGAGACATTAGACTACGTTTGTCAGTTAGGTGAGTAGGTGAGTAGTTACGTGAGTTGTGTGAATTACAAATGTGGCGATGATCACGGTTGTAGATACGATATCTTGGCAAGCCTTCCGACTTGCGCTGCCGCCAACAATGATTGCGCTGTAATCTTGTGCGACGACGGTATCCTCAGGTGTGAGCGGATATGGAGCACATCCAGTCTGCCAACCATGACGCAGATGAGGTAGAAGAGGGACAGCGACCAGAGCGCGACGGTGGTCCAGAAGAATTTCTCCCTGATTTGCCAAAGAAAATCGGGAATTGTTTTGTTAACGAGCATATATAAAGCGTTACCTGGTCTCACGACGAATCCCAGTGCCTGGCAGAAATCTTCACATGTACGTTTTTTACGTCTGCCATCATCACCACTCATTTCGAACGGACTGCCGAAAGTAAATCCTGATGAGTATATAGCCGCATGGGTAGCTCGGCATTTAACAATAGAACCACATAACGATTCATGCTTAATTGTATCAAATCCCGCAAGTTTATTGTCTTCATTAGTATGCTTATATCCATAGCTGAACCTGACTTGACAATCCTTGACACAGCTCTTGTCATAGCAACGCTTGCCAGGTCTATTGCAGTTTCGGCAGCATTCGTCATACAATTTCTTGAGTAAGTCGTAGAATGTTTCGGTAATGTATACTACCCATGACAGGTAGTGGCTTGCGTGGTACTTAGAATATACCACCATGATGTCGTTGCTAATTGGTTGCAGGTACCGACCGCAGGGTAGGCCTGGTAGTGTCTTAGAATCACAAGCTACAAGACTCAGCAGATCACCGTTGTGTTTCGGAAGTTTGCCGGGAGCATGAGTGGCGTGACTGCTGCTGCTAAACATGGACTTAATCTCTAACTTCGTTTCTGGAATTTTGAAATTAGCGGCTTTGACGGCTAGGTTAAACGCAATCTCTCGGTGGTTCTCACGCTCGCCTTTTCCAGTCTCGTACCAGCCATTTATGAAATGGTAGTAGAACGCAAACATGTCGCCCAGCGTCTGCGGCGGACGGCGGATGAGGCATGTGATAATACTACACAGTTTAGTGAGATGCGATATGGGACCGCAGAAATTGCGAAGAGCCTCTTTCAGATGAGCGCCGGTTTTCGTATGCGAAGCAGTAATTCCGATGTCAGCCAGGCCCATAGGAGTGAGACATGGCTTGCCATGGTGATTAGACACCGAACATTTTACGCCGCAACCAACCTTATCAAGCCGGTGTGGCAGGAAGCCTTGTAGTCCATCTTCCAAGAAAGACTGTAGCGGTGACTTTATGCCGCACTTGGAGTGTTGGTTGCACTTTTGGTTACCACTTTGGTCAGCATTTTGATCGTCCGTTTGCCTGTCCTTTTGCTCACACTCTTGGTTGGGGCATTGGTAGTCATTGCAGTGCCACGCTGATCCGGCGATTCCCTTGCCGTACCAACAATCTTCCCAACCGCCCCTACCACGGCCATTGTAGCACTGTTTGTAGAGGAAGCATAGCTGAGTATATAATCTGCAAACTATATCCGCAAGCATATCGAAGCACGCGCTAGGACTGCTGGGATACATCAAATTATCTGCGTTCATATAAAATTCACAAGCGTATCGACCGTCCGCATGACCGTGTCCGAGGATGGCAACTAACGTATTGTGCGAGTATAAACAAACATTGCGCAAAGTATTGGACAATTGTGTACCATCAAGATGTGATTTAATTTCGCTTTTTAGGTTGGACGTGACGGCAACATCTAACGCATCTGCCTGTAATTTGTACTCCTCCTTCAACGAGGTAAGCAAAGTTGTGAAATAGCCGGTAACTTTACTAAACATGGGATTAAACCACAATCCGGGAAGCCATTGCATCATTTCATATATCGTCGTTGGAGGTTTAGGATTAGGGCGCATATTGAGGTGACAGACTTTGTAGAAGTCTGATAGTTTCATGTTGTTCAGGAACATCAATAGGTTTATCAGCTTCACGTTATTTTCACGCTGGTTACCGTATATTCCCAAAAGCTTTATGGTCGCAGGATCTACGTTGCTGATTATATTGTGGCACAACTTTATAATTTCCGCACCTTTCAGATTTGTCGCATTGCGCAACTCTCCGTTCTGCGTCTTCTCATCCTCTGGCACAATGTAACCACGACGCTGGAACCAGTGACCGAGTGGGTTGGCATTCCTTTTATTCGTAGCATCTAAATCGTACAAACTAATGTGTTTCTCTCTCCACATACCCTTTTTATTAGTTGGATCGCACTTGCCGTACAGTTCCTGCAGATATTGTAGCAAGATCCCAATTATTGTCAAAAATATTTTGGCGCAATTTTTTCCTTCTTCTGTAACATTTCCGGTGTTTGCATATACCAATAAAACGTTCTCGAAACCACCCTCATACCTGCTAACGTACATCCTCTCCAGCTCCCCGACGAACTGCTCCAGGCTTCGGGGAAAGGCGTCGAGCACGGGGTAGGATGCGTTGCCGAAGTGCGTGGACTTGAAGGTGGAAATGGACGTCTTGAGTGTTTCGAGCATTTGGGGCACCTGGTGGTCGAAGTGTTTGTGAGTGCTGATGTGGGTGAGGAGATCGGTGAGGTTGCGTTGGATGGTGGAGACACGGTTGGGATAGTCACCGATGACCCGAGGCTGGGAGGCGAAAATCTGTTTGAGGTCCTTGTCCAAATATGTGAAAATGTGTTCTGAATAGGTTTTAAATTTGTTGGTGAAATTTGCTACTTTGTCTCCATGTTCACCTCTGCCAATAGCGTCCTTCACTTCGTCGAGCAGATTTGTCTTCTGTTCCTTCTTGGCCGGGCGACGTTCAATGTGACCCGCGGCATAGAGGTCTATTGACTCCCCACTCAGGGTCTTAAGGAAGCCTTTTACGCCGGTGTTGAGGTCCTTGTTGATGGCGCAGGAGATGATCTTGAGCTGGGTGGACACTAATTTCCGAAGGGACTGGAGGTCGGCGATATGGCCGTCGGCAAAAAGCTTTCTCACTTCGTTAGTCATGGTTCGGAATGCGTCAGCTGATATGGCGAGAAGGTTGTTTTCGAGGGCTTCGACGAGAGTTTCCGCCGATGCGTATGCATCCGACAATGTTGTTTGAGTGGCCTTAATGGCTTTCTCGATTTTATCGTTAGCTGTCGTAGCAATGAATTCTATGTGTTGAAAATGGCTGTATATTAGTTCAACGTGTTCTCTGAGAGCTTTCATCTTTTCCACGACATCTGCCATCTTGTACTCGACCATGTCAGGAAGGCCTTCAAGTGAGGTGATGATGGGACTAATGCCGTTTTGGACTTTGTTGATTTGTTCAACTGTGCTGGTTTGAACACGGTTGATATGATCTCCAATTTCACCAAGCACTGTGTCAATGCTGCCCATCTTTAAATTATCTAAGTACCATGCAATATTATCCTTGGCTAGCGTTGAAATTTCATCCATTAGTTTCCCCAGGGTTGTTTTTATGTCTGAGGATATGCTATCCAAGGTTGTTTTCGTCGCATTGACATTAAGCCCCTGCGCAGATTTATTTATTTCCTGTAGCGATGTATCAAGGTGGCCAATTTGAGTATGAACCGTCGACAAAGACTCAGTAATTTTGCGGCCAGGATCGTTCTCAATTTTAGATGTTAATTCCTTGACTTGACTCACTGCTTCCTCTACCCTGCCGATGCTGTACTTGCCGGTGAAGTCACCAATCTCCTTGGCGGTCTGTTTGGCAGATGCCGAGACGGATGAGAGAGCGATCTCAACGACAGTTCGTAAGGGATTTGTGTTTGTGCCAGGTGGAGGTTGCATAGTTTTTTTTAATGCTTCATCTACACCTGCAACGAATACTCCGATTGAGGTCTTCTTAATGTGCTCATCAATTGCTGCGCCATACGCTTTAAGATACTTTGCGATGTCACCCAGATTTTCATGAGCCTTTTCCTTGTCGCCTTTAGGTAGGTTGACTGCAACTTTTGTTCTCACAGTACTTTCAAGTTGCGAAATAATGGCGGCTCTCACCTTTTGCACAGCATCGGGTTTTCCAACGTTAATATACATGTCCAGCCACCCCTTCGCCGTTTCAGTCTGCAGAGCGTCTTCAATCCAACCAGGAAGAACTTGTGATTCAAATTTATTTTCAGCATAACTAGCAATAACATACGATTTTACGTCACCTGTAATCCCACCAAGTGAAGCTTTACCGTTGCCTGAACCTGTAATTTCTGTGACTACACCGCCAATGGTGCTTTTTAGGGCATTCCAATTACCACATAATGTAGTATCCTTAATTATTCCGTCAGCCACTCCAACTTCCGCTTTAATCTTATCAAAATGCCATCGTGCTCCTTGCACGGCCATTGCAACTTCTCCCTCTATGTCTTTCATGAATTGGTTCAATGGTTCTGTAATCGTATGTTTTAAGTTACTGGCAACGTTCTCAATGTCTTGAATTTCGTTTTTAACTACCGATTTGTCTATAATTTTCCTCAGGTTGCTTTCGGCTTCAGCAATTGTTCGTTTGGTCTTGTACATCCAATTTTCCAACTCTCCAACGCATCCTCCCAAATTAATACGAAAGGCGTCTAGACATTTATCAATTTTTGTAACTTCTTCTTTCAACTTGGATGTATCCTTTCTCCCAGATGGATTCTTGGACCTATCAATCTCCACCAGCGCACTTCTAATGTTCTCAAAATGCTGAAGTATTGGAGTGGCATACTTATTATCAAATTCAACAAACATACCTTGAGCTTTGCTCTTGCCGTCCTGGATAACATGCTTAACGTTCCCAAGTTGCGTTCTCTTTATCTCGCAAAGGTCAATTATTTTTTTGTCAATGCACCTAAATTTATATGCTAATTGCTTTTGTAAGTCCATGAATCCCTCTTTTATCTCCTTTTCAATCCTTTCCTTCTGATTCACCAACACGGTATCTACAACCTTTGCCTGCCTCTTCACCTCATCATTCTCAGCAACACTTTTCAGGTGCTCAACCACTTTTTGCACGTGTTTTATTTCATTCATTAGCTTAGAAAGAAGTACGCTATCTAATTTATTAACGTATCGTGTCTCAGTGCTGTTTATGTATTTGTCGATGTCGTCTACTGTGGACGTCCACTTGCTCAGTTGTTCTTGGAGATTATCACCTGCACTAATATTAGTAGTGTATATACCCGAAATATCATCATGGAACTTACCTAAATCATTTAATACGTGTAACGTTTTTTCTTGTAATTCCTCTTCATACCCCTCCAACCACCCCTTCACCGCGGCGACAGACGCCGCAAGCCCATCACGCCCGGAGCCAATATTTTTATTTAAGGTGTCAAGTACTTTTTTGAGTCTATTATTCTCTCCACTAATGTATTTATCATAAGTTGTCACTTCATTTTCGTTTTTCACCGCACCAAGCACACCACTCAAAAATCCCATCACCGCATCACACAGCCTATCCAGGTCAGAGTACACAATCCCAGTGCCGTCGTAGCCTTTGGAGTCAGAGTTGAAGCCGAGGAATTTTTCGAGGCCAGTACAGAGGTTATCAAGGATGTTAATAGGGTTATTATTTAAGGTATTTTTAGGGTTTTAAATTTTGTCAAATTTCTTGCCAAGCTCCCTAAGCGGCACATGGTCAGGGCAGTGGCAAGCGGTGGAAGGAGGGAAGTGAAGGGGGACAAGGGACAAGTTATTATTGTAGTCTAATGAGGTCATAGCGGTATTATAGCAAGGTAATTCGAGCGATGTAGAGTGGATAAGGGAGGGATGTAGAGTGGATAAGGGAGGGATGTAGAGTGGGTAAAGGAGCGATGAGGAGTGGATTAAGGGGCGATGTAGAGTGGGTTAAGGAGCGATGTAGAGTGGATAAAGGGGCGATGTAGAGTGGCTAAAGGAGCGATGAAGAGTGGATTAGGGAGCGATGTAAGGTGGATAAAGGAGCGATGTAAGGTGTGTAAAGGAGCGATGTGGAGTGGGTTAGGGAGCGATGTGGAGTGGGTAAAGGGGCGATGTAGAGTGGGTTAAGGGGCGATGAGGAGTGGATAAAGGGGCGATGTAGAGTGGGTAAAGGGGCGATGTAGAGTGGGTTAAGGGGCGATGTAGAGTGGATAAAGGAGCGATTAGAGGAGGTTAAGGAGCGATGTAAGGTGGATAAAGGGGCGATGTAGAGTGGGTTAGGGAGCGATGTGGAGTGGGTTAGGGAGCGATGTAGAGTGGGTTAGGGAGCGATGTAGAGTGGGTTAGGGAGCGATGTATGGTGGGTAAAGGGGCTATTAGAGGAGGTTAAGGGGCGATGTAGAGTGGGTTAAGGAGCGATGTAGAGTGGGTAAAGGGGCGGTGTAAGGTGGATTAGGGAGCGATGTGGAGTGGATAAAGGGGCGATGTAAGGTGGATAAGGGGCGATGTAGAGTGGGTTAAGGGGCGATGTAGAGTGGATAAAGGGGCGATGTAGAGTGGGTTAAGGGGCGATGTAGAGTGGATAAAGGGGCGATGTAGAGTGGGTTAAGGGGCGATGTAAGGTGGACTAAGGGGCGATGTAGAGTGGATAAAGGGGCGATGTAGAGTGGATAAGGGAGCGATGTAGAGTGGGTTAAGGGGCGATGTAGAGTGGATAAGGGAGCGATGTAGAGTGGATAAGGGAGCGATGTAGAGTGGGTTAAGGGGCGATGTAGAGTGGATAAGGGAGCGATGTAGAGTGGGTTAAGGGGCGATGTAGAGTGGATAAGGGAGCGATGTAGAGTGGATAAGGGAGCGATGTAGAGTGGGTTAAGGGGCGATGTAGAGTGGATAAGGGAGCGATGTAGAGTGGGTTAGGGAGCGATGTAGAGTGGATAAAGGAGCGATGTAGAGTGGATTAGGGAGCGATGTAGAGTGGGTTAGGGAGCGATGTAGAGTAGGTTAGGGAGCGATGTGGAGTGGATAAAGGGGCGATGTAGAGTGGGTTAGGGAGTGATGTAGAGTGGATAGAGGAGCGATGTAGAGTGGATAGAGGGGCGATGTAGAGTGGGTAAAGGGGCGATGTAGAGTGGGTTAAGGGGCGATGTAGAGTGGGTTAGGGAGCGATGTAGAGTGGGTAAAGGAGCGATTTAGAGTGGATAAGGGAGCGATGTGGAGTGGATAAAGGGGCGATGTAGAGTGGGTAAAGGGGCGATGTAGAGTGGATTAGGGAGCGATGTAGAGTGGATAAAGGGGCGATGTAGAGTGGGTAAAGGGGCGATGTAGAGTGGATTAGGGAGCGATGTAAGGTGGATAAAGGAGCGATGTAGAGTGGGTTAGGGAGCGATGTAGAGTGGGTAAAGGGGCGATGTAGAGTGGGTAAAGGGGCGATGTGGAGTGGATAAGGGGCGATGTAGAGTGGGTTAAAAGGCGATGTGAAGTGGATAAAGGGGCGATGTAGAGTGGATAAAGGAGCGATGTGGAGTGGGTTAAGGGGCGATGTAGAGTGGGTTAAAGGGCGATGTAGAGTGGGTAAGGGAGCGATGTGGAGTGGGTTAAGGGGCGATGTAGAGTGGGTTAAAGGGCGATGTAGAGTGGGTAAGGGAGCGATGTGGAGTGGGTTAAGGGGCGATGTAGAGTGGGTTAAGGGGCGATGTAGAGTGGATAAAGGGGCGATGTAGAGTGGGTAAGGGGCGATGTAGAGTGGATAATAATCACCACTTAGCTCACCACTGTCATCGCTGCCGTGACCATGTCATCGCTGCCTTAACCATGTCATCGCTGCCGTGACCATGTCATCGCTGCCGTGACCATGTCATCGCTGCCGTGACCATGTCATCGCTGCCGTAACAATCTCATCGCTGCCGTGGCCATCAACTTGGTCACCACTTTGGTCATGGCATTGGTCACCACTTTGGTCGTGGCATTGGTCATGGCATTGGTCAGCACCTTGGTCAACACTTTGGTCAGCACCTTGGTCAGCACATTGGTCACCACTTTGGTCACCACTTTGGTCATCACCTTGGTCAGCACTCTGGTCAACACTTTGGGCAGCACTTTGGTCAGCACATTGGTCAGCACATTGGTCAGCATCTTGGTCAGCACTTTGGTCATGGCATTGGTCACCACGTTGGTCAACACGTTGGTCACCACTTTGCTCAGCACATTGGTCAGCACTTTGCTCAGCACATTGGTCAGCACATAGGTCATGTTATTCATCATCAACGCAACCATTACTGTCTAGCACATTAGATGTAGTTGCCAGTTAGGTGAGCAGTGGAATATAGATTACGATGTTTGTGTTACTAAATTGCTAATATCAGCTGTAGAACGCGATGCAGAAGGGTATCTTGCGTACGAGGAAATCGCGGATGTTGCGGCCCACCGGGAAGCGGAAGATGCACAGGTCGAGCAGGATGATGGCGACGATGATGGCAACGATGACGGCGGCGATGGCGGAGTAGGGAGAAAGTGGTCACCTCACTGCTCATCTGATTTGTCATCAACGCAATCATTACTGTCTACAACATTAGATGTCAGTTGGCATTTAGGTTATTGTGATCAGCTGCGCAGCAGATACCGCATCCTGTGGAAGGGCCGGATGCGGAAGTATATCATGACGCTGATGACGACGATGATGAGGGCGACGGCGGCGATGATGATGGGAAGGACGGGGGAGGAGGAAGTGGAGGAATCGGCAAGCTGTGCACTGTACTGCGTGGCGGCAGGGCGTGAACGTTTCCTGTCACAACATGTACATTGACATCTATCGGTGTTACACGTGGTATCTCGAGTGCCGCAGTCCGAAGGATGGCATTTCTTCTGCTGTCTGAGTTGCCTGTTAGACTGCATACATGATATGCACTTTCTAGAACTACCACATCTTGTACAACACCATGGACAGCAATAACACACGTCGAACTGTTTACATCTCCTACCTGGACAATCACAGTCCCATTCTCCAGACATCTTCCCCTCCCGCTCCCAGTCCCCTCAACCTGCAGACATGTCAATCACCTGAGCAACGCACTCACCAACTGCAACACTACCACTGCCGCTCCCAGTCCCCTCAACCTGCGAACATATCAATCACCTAGCAACGCACTCACCAACTGCAACACTACCACTGCCGCTACCACTCCCCTCAACCTGCAAGCATATCAATCACTCAAGCAGCACTCACCAGCTACAACACGTACCACTGCCGCTCCCACTCCCCTCAACCTGCGAACATATCAATCACCTAGCAACGCACTCACCAACTGCAACACTACCACTCCCACTCCCAGTCCCCTCAACCTGCAGACATGTCAATCACCTGAGCAACGCACTCACCAACTGCAACACTACCACTGCCACTCCCAGTCCCCTCAGCCTGCAAACATCAATCACTCAAGCAGCACTCACCAACTGCAACACTACCACTGCCGCTCTCACTCCCCTCATCACCACCTACCCTCACCCCTGTGTCCCCCCAGCCCAGGCCACCGACACCCACGCTGCCCAGGATACCACGGCTGCCCTGACGCGACGCATGTGGCTAGCACCAACTGTCACCCTAAATTATTCACAATTCGATACGCCATAAGAATCGCAGCGAAACCCGTGCGCTCAACTCCCACAGTGCAGCAGCACCGTGCTACGAGCCGCGGTATCGGCGCCATGCTAGCGGAGCGTGTCGGCTACGTGCCTAAATGTGATATTAACAATCGCTACCTTGCCGCCTATAAATGCTACTTAACTGAGCCAACGCGGATTACGCCACCCTGCCGGTGACTCGCAACACACGACTTGGGTCACCCGCCGCGGTCCTCACGGCCGCTTACTTTAGCGACCAATCACCCAGCCTCACGTGACACTGACTCAATGGGCAACGCGGACGCCTCTCACAGTCAACGCGTAATACAACGCACCAGGCAATCAACGTGCTACAACACCCACCAAATTACGGTTCATCCGCCAGCTTAGCACTTTGCCTGTGTGCTAGCTTAGCACTTTGCCTGGTTACAAGCTTAGCACTCTGCCTGGGTGCTAGGTTAGCACTTTGCCTGGGTGCTAGGTTAGCACTTTGCCTGGGTGCTAGGTTAGCACTTTGCCTGGGTGCTAGGTTAACACTTTGCCTGGACGCTAGGTCAACACTTTGCCTGGATGCTAGCTTAGCACTTTGCCTGGGTGCTAGGTTAACACTTTGCCTGGGTGCTAGGTTAGCACGTTGCCTGGGTGCTAGTTCAACACGTTGCCTGGGTGCGAGGTCAACACGTTGCCTGGTTGCCAACTTAGCACTTAGCCTGGTTGCCAGCTCAGCACTTTGCCTGGGTGCCAGCTTAGCACGTTGCATTGTCGTTTAGTCATAATCTAATCTAGCTGCTATCTAGTTCGCAGGTTGCCGCTTGAGTAGTTCGAGATATTAGACTACGTTTGTCGGTTAGGTGAGTAGGTGAGTAGTTACGTGAGTTGATGTGAATTACAAATGTGAATACATTTACGGCTGCAGGTACGATATCTTGGCAAGCCTTCCGACTTGCGATGCCGCCAACAATGATTGCGCCGTTATCTTGTGCGACGACGGTGATCGTAAGTGTGATTTGATGTGGAGCACATCCAGTCTGCCAACCATGACGCAGATGAGGTAGAAGAGGGACAGCGACCAGAGCGCCACGTTCATCCACAAGAAAGGTGCGCGGATGGTAAACATGAACTTATCAATGGCTTTGAAGAACTTCACAAGATGTGAGTCCTTCTCAAATGCCTCCGCAAATACTGTACAGAAATCTCTGCACGTGCGTTTCTTCTCAATGCCTGCACTTCCGTTCAGCCTCTCTGGATCGCCGAAAACGAAGCCGTACTTAGCCAATGTAGGCAGCGTGTTATTGCAGCTTACAATGGATTTGCAGTTGCGATCGTGATATCGTGGCGGTTGATACGTGGTGGATGTAGTTCTACATTCTTTGATGCACGCTTTTACGTGGCAATTCGATCCCCTGGAACCGCATTTGGAATTGCACTCGTCATACAATTTCTTCAGCAGATCGTAGAACGATGCCGTCAGATAAACTATCCACGACAAGTACTTATCGGCGTGTTCTGACGAGAACGTCTCGTAGATGGCGTGACTGATGGGACGCAGATAAGGACCGCATACGACGGAGTCCCTTGATAAGCATACGAGACTGCCCAGGCTACCATCGGAGTGGCCCTTCTTCAATGCTGAGTGACTAGGGGTAAATAAGTGGTAGACTTTGAACTCACCATAACTGCGCCCGAAATTGGCAGCGTTAACTTTCTCTTCAAATGCTTCTTTCTTATGCTCATTGCCATGCATACCCCAGCGATCGGTGAGATGATGGTAGAAGCTGAACATGTCCGCCAGCGTTTTCGGCGCACTGGGTAGCAGGCAGTTGAGGTAACCGCACAGTCTAGTGAGAGGGGAGTTATGACGGCCACAGAAATAGTAAAGCACCTCGCATATATTCCGGCCAATCATCGTATGTGACGCGATGGCACCGATGTCAGCGAAACCCATCGGAGTTCTGCACGGCATACCAGCTGTATTGCCACACGTGCCACATGACAGACTGGATCCCCTAGCTGCTACCGAATGCGGCAGGTGGCCTTTCAAACCGTCCTCCAAGAACGATTGCAGTGGCGACTTGACGCCGCAGTTGGGATATTGCCCACTCGTTTGGCTGCCACTTTGGTCGTGCCTTTGGTCGCAGTCTTGCTTAGGGCATTGCTTTGTGTTGCACTGCCAGCCTGAGCCACCAATGTACCTGCCGTAGTGGCACTCCCTCCAGCCGCTTAGCTGAGCATTGTGCCGACACTGCTGCAGCAGGAAGTACAGCTGGTGGTAGAGGCGCTTGAGCAGGTCGAACAACGTACACAGCAGTTGAATCAAATTGCTAGGGTAGTCTAACTTCATCGAGTTGTTGGAGAACTCACAGGCGTAAATTCCGTCCTTGTGACCGTGGCCTAGGATAGCGGTGAGGACGGCGTGGGAGTCAGATGAGACCTTGTAGAGCGCTTCGTCGATATGCGTGTGTTGGAAGGGAGATGGGTGCGCTTCAAAAGGCTGCAGCGTTTTAGTACCAGGCCTTTGCTTGTCCTCCTTCATGAACTCAGATTCAATGTGCGCCTTGAGCTTCTCGTACACGGGGTTGAACTGCAGGCCGCAGCACCAGACGAGAATTTCGTAAACGGAGCAAGGAGCCCGGGGTTTCTCAATACGAGTAAGGTGGCATACACGGAAGTACGTCTGCAGGAAATCATAGAGTTTTTGGACGAGACCGCTTTCCTCAGCGATGGTTACATCAAGCGCATCTGACCCGGATGCCGATGGAGCAATGCCGGTGACGGGAGATGACCGTTGACTGAACAAATTATGCGTTTCATTGGTTAGGTGTTTGAGAATGCTGCTACCATTAAAGTCTTGTCTGTGATTCAGTTCGCCATGCTCGGCGTTCTCAGGACGATGGACGTCATACCCGTTGTCCCGGAAGAAGAGAGCGTGGAGGCTGGAGGTGATGTCAGTTCGGTGATAGATTTGGTAATCATTCCAGTTCTCATATTCGAGTCTATTCTTGAGTTCAGTTAGAGCGTCGTATAAGATGGGCGTGATGGTCCAACAGATTTTGGCGTAGTTTCTATTTTCCGCCTCGGTGAGTTTCTCCCATTCGATGGTCCTCAAAGAGTACGTTGAAACGTATGCCTTTTTGAGCTCCTCGACGAGAGGGGTGAAGCCTGCTTTAAGAGCATTGAGGAGTGAGGGGCACTTGGCATCGCCGTAGGTAGCGGGCTTGAAGGAAGTGACGGCATTATTGAGGGCGTCTAGATTGGTGCTGAATGTGTGGTCGAAGTGCAGTGATTTGAGTAGACCGGAAAGCAATTTGGTCAGCGACTTTTTGAATGCCTGAAGCTTGGAAAAATCGCGCTTGAAGTCTTCTTGATTTTCCAGGTGAACGAAGAAAGAGCCGAACGAGTAGTTCACCATGTCGGCTGCCTTGCTCAGTGGAGACTCTATTCGAGGTGTTAGCTTCGGATTAACGTGTCTGATGCCCGAGATTGATCTACTGTCCGTGATGAAATTTTTCTCAAATGCCGTCATGAAACCCTTGAAACCGACGGTCAAGTCACGTGAAATGTCACCGGGCAGACCGTTGAGTTGCGCGGTTACCCTGTCGGAGAACTGCTCGAGTTGCAGCTTGACGGTGTCAATGTACTGCTTGTGGACGTAGGTCGTCAGTTGCTTAGTTGCATCCTTGACTTGAAAGTCAACGTATTCTGTGAGTTGCTTAGTGTAGTGCTTTTCGGCAGCGGCTAAGTATTGATCGAGCAAGGCGTTGGTGAGTTTCACGGCTTCCGACACCGGACCGTTTTGCAGTTTGTCGAGCTTGTCATAAATCGCTTGGAGGGTATCTGCGTTAGCTTCGCCGCGTATTACGGGTTTGCCGATTCTCAGGTCTATGAAATTTTCCAGCTTGGCGTTAACAATGTTAGTTGTTTCTTTGACTGCGTCGCTTAGTGCTTTGAGATTGGATTGAATACCGGAAGACAGGTTGCTCAGACCGGTTTCAATGTAGCCGAGGTCGATAGAATTCGCGTATGTATCGATGGCCTCGACATATTTGTCAACGTAAGCGGCGATTGTCGTGCTGTCAGTTGTGCCATTTTGTAGCGCCTGTTCAAACTGACCGTTTAGTTTCTTAATTTCTCTACGCACATCTTCAAGCGCCTTTGTGATTGATGCGCCAAATGTCTTCTGCGTCTTGCCGTCGAATTGTTGGCCAATAAGTTCGACCTGCTTAATAGCTGCTGGCAAATTTGTGCCGAGGTTTGTATCTTTGGTGGCGAATGATTCGAGCTGCTCAGCAAGTCTTTCTGCCGTGTGTTTCAGAGCAGACAGAGCGGCATGTACAGCGAAGGTGAGAAAGTATGGCTTATAAGTACCACCACCATTATAAGGTACTAATTCCCTCTGGAGTTTCACAGATTCGGAGACCTGCGAAACTACGTCGCCTTGCTTACCCATTACTTCTTCGGAGAGCCTAGTGAGATATTTTTTAACATATGATAACTTGTCTTCCACAGTAGATGGAATGGAGTAGTAGCTTGTTTCGGGCTGTATGTCTTTGAGGTGCTCCGTTATTTGCTCCTTAAGAATTGGAATGACACAGTCACGCATAGCATCAGTGCCTCTTACACTCAGACTACCTGTGAAATAACGGTATTCTTCGTTCTGTCTCACATACTCTTTAAGTAACCCCTTCACTGCTTCACTTTTGACTATCTCAGCCACCCATCCACCAACCGTTTTTTCTAACACATTTGCTCCTTTCGCGTCATTAAACAATGCCGCGTACGCCTTCAGTCCCTTATCTACTTTGCCAAGATAATTCATTTTTCCTGTGGATGATTCTTCATATATATCCCCAACGAGCCTCGTTATTTTGTCCTTCAGTGCATCCCAATTTTGCTGTATACTTATATCGCTACCGCGGATAGCACCCAATTTGGATTCACCAACGTACCCCTCGATTGTACCCATCTTATCTTCGAGATGCGTCATTATCTTTTCAATAGTATTCGGCACATCGGCGCCACCGTCAGTAAACTGCCTTCCGAGCGACGCAATTGCGCCCTGAACTTCCACGACTTTTTCTTTGACCGCACTTTTAACCACTGCAATCTGAGTGTTCAGCCTTTCCCTCCACTTCAACAACTCCGTCGCCTTGTCGGCAATCAAATTTGTTTTGCCAGTAAGACTGTCCGTGGTCTCGTTAACGATTCTCTTAACGTCCGTATCTCTGATTTCGTTAATATACTTTTTTGTCTCATTTATCCACGTCTGCAACTCGATAACGTATTGAGAAAGCTCAGTCGTAATGTCATCTAAATGCTTCTTAATGGGCTGAACTTTCATTCTCAAATTGCGGACAAACTCTTTCACATCGTCGCCTATTTTGCAATCAACGCTTACTCTTAGATCACCCAAAGTCTTTTTTATTTTTTCATCCGTCTCCCTTAGCTCACTCTGCTGTCTCTCCGACAACTTGCCCAGTCGCTCACTTTCCTGCTTGACGGTCCGCAACGCATCCTTGACTCTTACCGATAAAGGAGAATGGAGTTCATCGACTGCGTCAGTTACACTCTTGTCGTCTATGTTTAAAGCGTCAGTGAAAACTTTGGCGTAATTTTTGCAGCTGTCCAACTCCCTGTTGACAGCATCCACAGCCTGCACAACCTTATGAAAATCATTTTCATCTGCCTTCGGCAAAATGCCTTTTAATGCGCCTTTAGTGAACAATTTCATCTCAGTCTGAAGCTTTTCCATCTTTTTCTTTATGTTCTCATTCGACGACTTAACTGCCTGGTTGTACCGGTTGACGTTGACAGTCACCATGGGAAACGCCTTGCAAAAACCATCGTGACCTGAGTTCAAATTTGATTTTAAAGTGCTACTAACTAATGTATTTAAGTATTCCTTACCTGTTTCGTAAGGCTGTTTCTCGCTGACATCCTTAAGCACCTGATACAAAAATCCCATCACCCCGTCACACAGCCTGTCCAGGTCGGAGTACACAATACCCTTGCCGTCGTAGCCTTTGGAGTCAGGGTTGAAGCCGAGGAAGGTTTTGAGGCCAGTACAAAGGTTATTAAGGATGTTAGTAGGGTTGTTATTTAAGGTAATTTCGCACATTTTATTTTCATCAAATTTCTTGCCAAGCTCCCTGAGCGGCACATGGTCAGGGCAGTGGCAAGAGGTGGAAGAGGGGAAGAGAAGGGTGACAGGGCACAAGTTATAGTCATGGTTTATAGAGGTCATAGCGATATTATGGCGAAGTAATTCGAGCGATGTAGAGTGGATAAAGGGGCGATGTAGAGTGGGTTAAGGAGCGATGTAGAGTGGGTTAAAGGGCGATGTAGAGTGGGTTAGGGAGCGATGTAGAGTGGGTTAAGGGGCGATGTAGAGTGGGTTAAGGGGCGATGTAGAGTGGATAAAGGGGCGATGTAGAGTGGATAAAGGGGCGATGTAGAGTGGATAAAGGAGCGATGTAGAGTGGATAAAGGAGCGATGGAGAGTGGGTTAGGGAGCGATGTAGAGTGGATAAAGGGGCGATGTAGAGTGGATAAAGGGGCGATGTAGAGTGGATAAAGGGGCGATGTAGAGTGGGTTAAGGGGCGATGTGGAGTGGGTTAAGGGGCGATGTAGAGTGGGTTAGGGAGCGATGTGGAGTGGGTTAAGGGGCGATGTGGAGTTGGTAAAGGAGCGATGTGGAGTGGGTTAAGGGGCGATGTAGAGTGGGTTAGGGAGCGATGTAGAGTGGGTTAGGGAGCGATGTGGAGTGGGTTAGGGAGCGATGTGGAGTGGGTAAAGGGGCGATGTGGAGTGGATTAAGGGGCGATGTAGAGTGGGTAAAGGAGCGATGTGGAGTGGATAGAGGAGCGATGTAGAGTGGATAACAAGGCGATGAGGAGTGGATAAGGGAGCGATGTGGAGTGGGTAAAGGGGCGATGTAGAGTGGGTTAGGGAGCGATGTAGAGTGGGTTAGGGAACGATGTGGAGTGGGTTAAGGAGCGATGTAGAGTGGGTAAGGGAGCGATGTAGAGTGGGTTAGGGAGCGATGTAGAGTGGATTAGGGAGCGATGTAGAGTGGGTAAAGGGGCGATGTAGAGTGGGTAAGGGAGCGATGTAGAGTGGATAAAGGAGCGATGTGGAGTGGATAAAGGGGCGATGTAGAGTGAGTGAAGGCGCGATGTGGAGTGGGTTAAGGAGCGATGTAGAGTGGGTTAAGGGGCGATGTGGAGTGGGTTAAGGGGCGATGTAGAGTGGATAAGGGAGCGATGTAGAGTGGATTAGGGAGCGATGTAGAGTGGATAAGGGGCGATGTGGAGTGGGTTAAGGAGCGATGTAGAGTGGGTAAAGGGGTGATGTAGAGTGGGTTAGGGAGCGATGTAGAGTGGGTTAAGGGAGCGATGTAGTGTGGGTTAGGGAGCGATGTAGAGTGGGTTAGGGAGCGATGTGGAGTGTATTAGGGAGCGATGTAGGGTGGATAAGGGGCGATGTAGAGTGGGTAAAGGGGCGATGTAGAGAGGGTAAAGGGGCGGTGTGGAGTGGATAAGGGGCGATGTAGAGTGGGTTAGGGAGCGATGTAGAGTGGATAAGGGGCGATGTAGAGTGGGTTAGGGAGCGATGTAGAGTGGATAAAGGGGCGATGTAGAGTGGGTTAAGGGGCGATGTAGAGTGGATAAAGGGGCGATGTAGAGTGGATAAAGGGGCGATGTAAGGTGGGTTAGGGAGCGATGTAGAGTGGGTTAAGGAGCGATGTAGAGTGGGTTAGGGAGCGATGTAGAGTGGACAAAGGAGCGATGTGGAGTGGGTAAAGGGGCGATGTAGAGTGGGTTAAGGAGCGATGTACAGTGGATAAAGGGGCGATGTAGAGTGGGTTAGGGGCGATGTAGAGTGGGTTAAGGGGCGATGTGGAGTGGATAAAGGAGCGATGAAGAGTGGATAAAGGGGCGATGTAGAGTGGGTTAGGGAGCGATGGATAGTGGGTTAAGGGGCGATGTAGAGTGGACAAAGGGGCGATGTAGAGTGGACAAAGGGGCGTTGTGGAGTGGTTCAAGGGGCGATGTAGAGTGGATAAAGGGGCGATGTAGAGTGGATAAGGGAGCGATGTAGAGTGGATAAGGGAGCGATGTAGAGTGGATTAAGGGGCGATGTAGAGTGGATAAAGGGGCGATGTAGAGTGGGTTAGGGAGCGATGTAGAGTGGGTAAAGGGGCGATGTAGAGTGGGTTAGGGAGCGATGTAGTGTGGATAAGGAGCGATGTAGAGTGGGTAAAGGGGCGATGTAGAGTGGATAAAGGGGCGATGTGGAGTGGGTAAAGGGGCGATGTAGAGTGGATAAAGGGGCGATGTAGAGTGGATAAAGGGGCGATGTAGAGTGGGTAAGGGAGCGATGTAGAGTGGGTTAAGGGGCGATGTAGCGTGGATAAAGGGGCGATGTAGAGTGGGTTAGGGAGCGATGTAGAGTGGATAAGGGGCGATGTAGAGTGGGTTAGGGAGCGATGTAGAGTGGGTTAGGGAGCGATGTAGAGTGGATAAGGGGCGATGTAGAGTGGGTTGGGGAGCGATGTAGAGTGGATAGAGGAGCGATGTGGAGTGGGTTAAGGGGCGATGTAGAGTGGATAAGGGAGCGATGTAGAGTGGGTTAAGGGGCGATGTAGGGTGGGTAAAAGAGCGATGTAGAGTGGGTTAGGGAGCGATGTGGAGTGGGTTAGGGAGCGATGTAGAGTGGGTAAGGGAGCGATTTAGAGTGGATAAAGGAGCGATGTAGAGTGGGTTAAGGGGCGATGTGAGGTGGATAAAGGGGCGATGTAGAGTGGATTAGGGAGCGATGTGGAGTAGGTAAAGCGGCGATGTAGAGTGGGTTAGGGAGCGATCTGGAGTGGATAAAGGGGCGATGTAGAGTGGGTTAAGGGGCGATGTAGAGTGGACAAAGGGGCGATGTAGAGTGGGTAAAGGAGCGATGTTAGGTGGATAAGGGAGCGATGTAGAGTGGATTCAGGGGCGATGTAGAGTGGGTAAAGGGGCGATGTAGAGTGGATAAGGGAGCGATGTAGAGTGGATAAAGGGGCGATGTAGAGTGGGTAGAGGAGCGATGTAGAGTGGATAAAGGGGCGATGTAGAGTGGGTAAAGGGGCGATGTAGAGTGGATAAAGGAGCGATGTAGAGTGGATAAAGGGGCGATGTAGAGTGGGTAAAGGGGCGATGTAGAGTGGGTAGAGGAGCGATGTAGAGTGGGTAGAGGAGCGATGTAGAGTGGATAAGGGAGCGATGTAGAGTGGATAAAGGGGCGATGTAGAGTGGGTTAAGGGGCGATGTAGAGTGGATAAAGGGGCGATGTAGAGTGGATAAGGGAGCGATGTAGCGTGGATAAAGGGGCGATGTGGAGTGGATTAGGGAGCGATGTAGAGTGGGTTAGGGAGCGATGTAGAGTGGGTTAGGGAGCGATGTAGAGTGGGTTAGGGAGCGATGTAGAGTGGGTTAAGGGGCGATGTAGAGTGGATAAAGGGGCGATGTAAGGTGGGTAAAGGGGCGATGTAGAGTGGGTTAAGGGGCGATGTAGGGTGGGTTAGGGAGCGATGCAGGGTAGGTTAAGGAGCGATGTAGAGTGGATAGAGGAGCGATGTAAAGTGCGTTAGGGAGCGATGTGGAGTGGGTTAAGGGGCGATGTAGAGTGGTAAAAGGGGCGATGTAGAGTGGATAAAGGGGAGATGTAGAGTGGATAAGGGAGCGATGTAGAGTGGATAAAGGGGCGATGTAGAGTGGGTAAAGGGGCGATGTAGAGTGGATTAGGGAGCGATGTAGAGTGGATAAAGGGGCGATGTAGAGTGGGTTAAGGGGCGATGTAGAGTGGGTTAAGGGGCGATGTAGAGTGGATTAGGGAGCGATGTAGAGTGGGTTAGGGAGCGATGTAGAGTGGATGAAGGGGCGATGTAGAGTGGATAAAGGGGCGATGTAGAGTGGGTAAAGGGGCGATGTAGAGTGGGTAGAGGAGCGATGTAGAGTGGGTAGAGGAGCGATGTAGAGTGGATAAGGGAGCGATGTAGAGTGGATAAAGGGGCGATGTAGAGTGGGTTAAGGGGCGATGTAGAGTGGGTTAAGGGGCGATGTAGAGTGGGTTAGGGAGCGATGTAGAGTGGGTTAAGGGGCGATGTAGAGTGGGTAGAGGAGCGATGTAGAGTGGATAAAGGGGCGATGTAGAGTGGGTAAAGGAGCGATGTAGAGTGGATAAGGGAGCGATGTGGAGTGGATAAAGGGGCGATGTGGAGTGGATTAGGGAGCGATGTAGAGTGGGTAAGGGAGCGATTAGAGGAGGTTAAGGGGCGATGTAGAGTGGGTTAGGGGCGATGTGGAGTGGGTTAAAGAGCGATGTGGAGTGGATATAGGGGCGATGTAGAGTGGATAAAGGGGCGATGTAGAGTGGATAAGGGAGCGATGTAGCGTGGATAAAGGGGCGATGTGGAGTGGATTAGGGAGCGATGTAGAGTGGGTTAGGGAGCGATGTAGAGTGGGTTAGGGAGCGATGTAGAGTGGGTTAGGGAGCGATGTAGAGTGGGTTAAGGGGCGATGTAGAGTGGATAAAGGGGCGATGTAGAGTGGATAAGGGAGCGATGTAGAGTGGATAATAATCACCACTTAGGTCACCACTGTCATCGCTGCCGTGACCATCAACTGTCATCGCTGCCGTGACCATCAACTGTCATCGCTGCCGTGACCATCAACTGTCATCGCTGCCGTAGCCATGTCATCGCTGCCGTAGCCATGTCACCGCTGCCGTGTTGATGTCATCGCTGCCGTAGCCATGTCACCGCTGCCGTGACCATGTCATCGCTGCCGGAACCTTTAACTTGGTCAGGTGCTTGGTCAACACGTTGGTCAGGTGCTAGGTCATTACATTGGTTATGGCATTGGTCAACACTCTGGTCATGGCATTGGTCAGCACGTTGGTCACCACTTTGGTCATCACTTTGGTCAGCACGTTGGTCAGCACTTTGGTCAGCACTTTGGTCAGCACTTTGGTCACCACATTGGTCAGCACTGTCATCGCTGCCGTCACCATGTCATCGCTGCCGTGACCATCAGCTGTCATCGCTGCCTTAACCATGTCATCGCTGCCGTGACAAGTCATCGCTGCCGTAACCATGTCATCGCTGCCGTGACCATGTCATCGCTGCCGTGACCAAGACATCGCTGCCGTGACCATGTCATCGCTGCCGTGACCATGTCATCGCCGCCGTGACCATGTCATCGCTGCCGTGTCCATGTCATCGCTGCCGTAACCATGTCACCTCTGCCGTACCATGTCACCGCTGCCGTGACCATGACATCGCTGCCGTAACTATCAACTTAGTCAGCACTTTGGTCAGCACATTGGTCACCACGTTGGTCAACACTTTGGGCAGCATCTTGGTCTGCACATTGGTCAGCACTCTGGTCGTGGCATTGGTCAGCACATTGGTTAACACGTTGGTCATGGCATTGGTCAGCACCTTGGTCAACACATTGGTCAGCTGTTTGGTCACCACTTTGGTCAACACTTTGCCTGGGTGCTAGATTAACACGTTACCAATGTGCTTGCTTAGCACTTTGCCTGGTTGCTAGCTTAGCACTTTGCCTGGGTGCTTGCTTAGCACTTTGCCTGGGTGCTAGGTCAACACTTTGCCTGGGTGCTAGGTTAACACGTTGCTTGTGTGCTAGGTTCACACTTTGCCTGGATGTTAGCTTAGCACTTTGCCTGGCTGCTAGGTTAGCACTTTGCTTGGGTGCACGGTTAACACGTTGCCTGGGTGCACGGTTAACACGTTGCCTGGGTGCTTGCTTAGCACTTTGCCTGGCTGCTAGGTCACCACTTTGCCTGGGTGCTAGCTTACCACTTTGCCTGGGTGCCAGCTTAAACTTAGCCTGTGTGCTAGCTTAGCACTTTGCCTGGGTGCCACCTTAGCACTTTGCCTGGCTGCTAGCTTAGCACATTGCCTTCTTGCTAGGTCAACACGTTGCCTGGGTGCTAGCTTAGCACTTTGCCTGGTTGCTAGGTTAACACGTTGCCTTCGTGCTAGGTTAACACTTTGCTTGTGTGCCAGCTTAGCACTTAGCTTGTGTGCTACCTTACCACTTTGCCTGGGTGATAGCTTAGCACTTTGCCTGGGTGATAGCTTAGCACTTTGCCTGGTTGCTAGGTAAACACTTTGCCTGGTTGCTAGGTATACACTTTGCCTGGGTGCCAGCTTAGCACTTTGCCTGGTTGCTAGGTTAACACGTTGCCTTCGTGCTAGGTTAACACTTTGCCTGGCTGCCAGCTTACCACTTTGCTTGCGTGCTAGGTTAACACTTTGCCTGGTTGCTAGGTTAGCACTTTGCCTGGTTGCTTGCTTACCACTTTGCCTGGATGCTAGCTTACCACTTTGCCTGAGTGCTAGCTTAGCACTTTGCCTGGTTGCTAGCTTAGCACGTTGCTTGGATGCCAGCTTACCACGTTGCCTGGGTGCTAGCTTAGCACTTTGCCTGGGTGCTAGGTTACCACTTTGCCTGGGTGCTAGGTCAACACTTAGCTTGCGTGCTAGGTTACCACTTTGCCTGGGTGCTAGCTCAGCACTTTGCCTGGTTGCTAGGTTAGCACTTTGCCTGGGTGCTAGGTTACCACTTTGCCTGGGTGCTACTTTAACACTTTGCCTGTGTGCTAGGTTAACACTTTGCCTGTGTGCTAGGTTAACACGTTGCATTGTCGTCTAGTCATCACCTGATTCAGGTGCCATTTAGTTCACAGGTTGCCGCTAGAGTAATTCAAGACATTAGACTACGTTTGTCGGTTAGGTGAGTAGGTGAGCTATGGTAAGTGCGTGTAGTAATTACAAACGTGAATACGATCACGGTTGTAGATACGATATCTTGGCAAGCCTTCCGACTTGCGCTGCGGCCAACAGTGATTGCGCCGTTATCCTGTGCGATGACGGTGATCTCAGGTGTGAGCGTATGTGGAGCACATCCAGTCTGCCAACCATTACGCAGATGAGGTAGAAGAGGGACAGTGACCAAAGTGCGAGCACTAGATAGGTGAACGGTTCTCTAATGGCAAATATGAATTCATCAATTTTTCTAATAAGTTCGACAAGTAGAGACTCCTTATTAAATACATCTTTGAATGCCGCACAGAAATTTTGACACGTGCGTTTTTTTGTCAGTCCTTCATTCCCGTTTAACTTGGCTTGCTGCAAAAACACGAACCCGTATTTTGACAAAGTCGGCAGTGCTTTTCTGCATTGGACTATAGATTTACAATCGTCATGATGTTCGTTTGGGGTTGGCGGTTTTCTAAGCCTTAAACAATCCTTAACGCACGATGTCGTTAAGCAGTTGGATCCCTTTGGACCGCAGTTAGAGTTGCACTCGTCATATAATTTTTTGAGTAAATCGTAGAATGTCTCAGTCTGGTAAACAATCCATGATAGGTATTTATCGGCATATTTAGCTGCATATATATCTCTGATACCGCTATTGATGGGATACAGATATGGCCCACATACGACTGATTCTATTGAAGTGCATACGAGACTGCCGAGGCTACCGCCCGAATGCCCCTGCCACACTGCGGAGTGACTAGGGGAATATAAGTTATGCACTATGAGCTCATCATATTTGTTCTCGAAGTGCGCTGCGCTGACGGCCTTGTCAAATGCGCCCTGTCTATGGTCGCTACGTTGCGTGTTCCAGCCGTATATATAATTATAATAGAAAGCAAACATGTCACCTAGCGTCTGCGGAGGTTTCTGCAAAAGACACATGAAACCAGCGCACAGTGAGCGGAGGTGAGATTTTTCACCACAGAAATCTTTTAACACTTGTATGAGATGGTTACCTTTCTTCGTATGCGATGCCAGTTGACTGATATCAGAAAAGCCCATTGGTGTCTTGCATGGCAGGCCGCGGTGATTGGACACAGTACACTCCAATTTACACCCAGGTTTAGTAAAAGAGTGCGGCAAGAAACCTTGTAAACCATCTTCAAGGAACGATTGCAAAGGAGACTTCAAACCGCACTTAGGGTGCGAATCACACGTTTGGTCAGCACTTTGGTTGCCTCTTTGGCCAGCGTTTTGGTCAGCCAGTTGGGGACAGTTTTGGTTAGGACACTGCTTGGTGTTACAATTCCATCCGGATCCACCGACTCCACGGCCATACCAGCAATCGGCCCATCCGCTGCTATCGGTACCGTTCTCGCACTGACTATATAGGAACCGGAACTGGTGATACAATCTTTCCGCTATGTCGACAAGCATATCGAAGCACGCACTACCACTGTTAGGGTACAACAACTTTTCTTCGTTGGTGCTGAAGTCGCAAGCGTAGCGGCCACCTGCGTGACCGTGTCCTTGAATGGCGACCAACACGTCATGGCAAAATATGGAAGCATGTATCAGCGCTTTGCCCGCCAGGTACACATATGTGATATCTTTGGTTGCTGAGAGTTTAACTTCGCTGGATGGAATGGCCTTAATATCTTTCCCTTCGTTTTCCTTACTTCTAGGAAATAGGTCCTTGATGCAGAGGTAAACTGGTGTAAGAATGGGATTATAGCGCAGCCCGTTGAGCCATTGCAGCATTTGATAGATATTACGCGGTGCTTTGGCAGACGGAATATGTTCCAGGTGACGTACGTGGTAATATCTCTCGAGATGTCCGAAAAGGAATTCAAGTATATGAAGGAGGGTTATATCACTGCCATTGGGTTTAGTTTTCACCTTATTTTTCGCATCCTTTTCTTTCTTCCAATCCACAATTACGCCACTTTTTATGCCAAGATTTTTGCTAATTAAGTTCTTATTTATGTGGTCACCCTTCATTTTTGCTTTGTCATCCAGCAACTCACCGGTCTGCTTGCCGTCCTCTGAATTTACTTCGTAGCCTTGCTTTTGGAAAAACTGTCCAAGAGAATTGTTTCCACATGTATTTATGGCTATATCCTTCCATGATGTCGCACATTCATGCTGTAGGTCCTTCAAAGTGTGGCCTAAGATGCGGATAATGCTAAAAAATACCTTAGATAAATTTCTGCCGTCATCTGTCAACTCAACTTTTGTACCAGATTTTCCATCGGAAATAGTCTTAGTAATAACCAATTTACTCAATTTATCAATCCCCTCCCCTCCATCATACCCGTTCACATACACCCGCTCCATCTCCTTGACAAACCCCTGCAGCCCCGCTCTGACCGCATCGAGCAGCTCCGGGTGCCGGGGGTTGGCGAAGTGGGAGGGGTGGAGAGCGGTGAGGGAGGAGGAGAGGTGGGAGAGGAGGGAGGTGAATTTAGAGTCGTAATTGTATATATTTGAAGTCTTTAAATGCTCTAAAAGCGCTGTGATATTGGATTTAATTCCATCCACTTTTTTACCAGGTTCACCCGGATGTGGACCGGCCACCTCGTACCCAATATAGAATATAACGGATTCGGCGTAATTTTTGAATCTGTCGGCCAATTCCCTGAACTGATCATTTGCACGTACTTGGTCCACTTTTAATTTACTCAATAGATTATCGTTCACTTGACCCTTCCGGTCGTGATCCATCACCTTCCGCAGCAGGCCTTTGACGCCGGAGTTGAGATCGTCGGCGATTTCAGTTTCGATGGCGGCGATTTGGGAGGTGATTTCCGTTTTCATGGATTCGAACATCTTGCTGATTTTATTGTGGTACTCCTCTTTGGCATTAGTTTGGATGTCCGCTGTGGTTACGGCAATTTCCGATGTGACGAAGGCTTGTATGTTATTAATAGCGTCAATAGCTTGCATTTGAATAACGTCTCTATAAAAAACGCTGGCATCGTCGAGGAGTTTCTTCAAGTTATACTTGTTAGGTCCGGGATCCGTCGATGTGCCGAGGATTCTAACAATATCGTCCTTAATTTTGGTGAGGCCACTCCTCAAACCATATTTCAGTTCACCGCTATCTCCAATTATGGTTTTTAATTCTGTCAATAGAGTCTTTACACCTTTTCTGTTCATGTCATGACCGTCGACGGAACTTTTTTCATCTTTCTCCACAAGCGCCTCAACTTTACCGGCAAAAGACGAGAGCGACGTGGTGATCTTATCTGACGCAGCTATAACATAACCAATTTTTGGCAGATCGTTCAGAGCATCATCTGCTACTGTAGTTTTTAGCGCATTGATTTTTGATTTAACGGAGTTAACCCCGTCACCATGCGCATGATTGTGATAATCCTGCATTATGGTCTCCAAATCGTAATTGTTATCACCAGCATCCTGTTGTTTCTTCCTAAACATTGAATCAACTCTAGATTTCAGAATCGTAAGATCCTGATTGATTTTACTATCAAACTCACTAACCAACTTTTGCAGGCCGGAAACATCCTTACCCCCGGCGCTGTACTGTACACCTTTATTTTGCGTCGAATTTTGTAGGCCGTCTTTAATTTTCGTAATCTTAGCATTAACGGTTTCCGCAATACCTTTGATTTCCACCTTAACCTTATCTTGAATTTTATTCAGAAGTTGCTGCACCAACTGCTGCGAATGCTCGGACACTGCTTTCGCAATGTTTCGTAGGACGTTCAGTAAATTCTTTACGTCCTCGTGTGTTATGGATTCAGAATGCTTGCTTAGTTTTGGTAATATTTTGTCGATCATTGAAGCGTGCGAACCTAGATTAAGTTGAGTGACGCCACTTATATCGACACCAATGGCGTTTAACTGTCGTTGAACACTAATAAAATTCGGGTTTGGCAAATTCCCATTAACCACATTTTGTAGCTCTTTAACTGGAGTGGTTAGACGTGTCCTGAAAACTGAAAATGCATTTTCTAAATCTTTTCTTGCGTTGTTACCAACTCTTCCAACTCCGCCTTCTATTCCCCCCATGGCTTCCTTTAATGGGCCCATTATATTAACATTGAGATCGCGGAAGTACTTTTTCAATATCTCAAAAGAATCCGTGGTACCACCAATAGCTTTGAGTAAAGGCGCTGAGACATTTTCTGGAATTCCTGCGTTGCTTCCATGCTTTCTGATCTGGTCTACGTTTGAAAGCTCTTTGAGCTTTTCGATATCCGTTTCCACTCCCTCAATCGCCGTCTCAATGGCAGTTTTAGTTGAGATGAATTTCTGATTAAAGTCCGACGCATTGCTTATAAGTGTCTGAAATGGCGCACTAACATGCGCTTCCAACTGCTTCAAATCTCTTTTGAGTTCTCCATCCAGATTCGTCAGCGCCGTTTGCGCTTCGTTAACCAATTTCTCAACGTCCCTTTTAGCGCTGCTTGCTGCCATGCTAAGAGTTTCAGCATGTTTGTATAAATCTCCGGCGGCTTTCTCAATCTCTTTATAATTCTTATTTTGCTTATCGAACATTCCAAGTATGTCACTGCATCTATTTAGCGCATTCTCAACGGCGATCTTAGTTTTGTCGATCCATGTATCCAAATCTACTTTAGTGACATTCAACTCAGCTTTAACGTTGGTTATGGGATCGACTATTTTTTCATTGAACATTTTATCAATATTGTTTTTCATTATAGTTATACGGTCGATGAGTTTACCGTGAATGTGGTCTCTCAACTCTTCAAGTTTATGTTCCGCCGTGCCGACAAGCATACGTAACTCGTCATTACTGGCAGCCCCAATAAATAATTTCGTTTCTATTTCTATAATACGTACGGTGTCGGACATTTTGTTTCTTAGTGATATGTCAAGCTGGTTGTAATTGGTTTCTGCCAAATTGAAAGCATCTAACAACGCAGTTGACTCACCGATGCATCTAGTCAACATGGCAGTAACCTCACGAGGTTGGCACGACTTAAGTGCGTTAAGTGATTCATGCATACGTTTAATATTATCATTATTAAAAGTTTTAAGTCTGTTTTTAAGTGCGCTAGTTTTCTCAGTCACCTCCCTATCCCACTCCCCCAGCGCCTGGCTCACAGCCTTAACGGCCTCAGACAATCCGTCAGGATTGTGCATACTGATTTTAATTGTTTCAAGTGTTTTGTCCATCTTAGTATAATAAGTTGTAACGCTTGGATCATCTTTCACTGCTTCAAGCACACCACTCAAAAATCCCATCACCCCGTCACACAGCCTGTCAAGGTCAGAGTAGACAATGCCTTTGCCAGTGTAGCCTTTGGTTTGGTTGTCGAAGCCTAGGAAGGTTTCGAGGCCATCACATAAATGCGTTAAAAGGTTTTTAGCGGGAATATTATTTGCATCATCATCTTCTTTTTTGCCGATAAAAGCTTCGAGTTTTTTTTTAAGATCTTCAAGTTGTTTCTCACGCTCTTCAATGTCCTTCAAGGCTCTTTTAGTAGCATCATCATAACGACGGGAGTGGGAAGATTTGCAAGATTCTTTCATATTTTCAAGGCCTTTAATTTTCTCAGCATTTTTTGGTTGTCCAGACTTTTCAGGACTATTTGCATTCTTAATCAGCGTATCAATATAGGAACAGTTAGAGGGATGTCCAGTATACTTAACAGGGCATTCAAGTTTCTTTTTTTCGGCTTGGAGGGACTTGGTAGCATTACCTATAGCCTCCTCAATCAACTTTTTCAAAGCTTCAGACAACTTGGTAAGACCTTCATCATTGCCACCATTCCCATACCTAACCTGGATCAACCAGTCGATGGACTCAGTCAGAAGGGAAGTCAAGGGTGACAAGGCACAAGTTATTATTGTGGTTTAAGAAGGTCATAGCGGTAATATGGCGAGGTAATTCAAGGGATGTAGAGTGGGTTAAGGGGCGATGTAGAGTGGATAAAGGGGCGATGTGGAGTGGGTTAGGGAGCGATGTAGAGTGGATTAGGGAGCGATGTAGAGTGGATAAAGGGGCGATGTAGAGTGGATTAGGGAGCGATGCAGAGTGGGTTAAGGGGCGATGTAGGGTGGGTTAGGGAGCGATGTAGAGTGGATAAAGGGGCGACGTAGAGTGGGTAAAGGGGCGATGTAGAGTGGGTAAAGGAGCGATGAAGAGTGGATAAGGAGCGATGTAGAGTGGACTAAGGAGCGATGTAGAGTGGACTAAGGAGCGATGAGGAGTGGGTTAGGGAGCGATGAGGAGTGGGTAAAGGGGCGATGTAAGGTGGTTAAGGGGCGATGTAGAGTGGATAAAGGAGCGATGTAGAATGGGTTAAGGAGCGATGTGGAGTGGATTAAGGAGCGATGTAGAGTGGATAAAG
Organism: Babesia bigemina; assembly: GCF_000981445.1. Classification (NCBI taxonomy): domain Eukaryota; phylum Apicomplexa; class Aconoidasida; order Piroplasmida; family Babesiidae; genus Babesia; species Babesia bigemina. Next base: position 36,545 of record NW_012237200.1, read on the forward strand.
GAGCGATGTAGAGTGGGTTAAGGGGCGATGTAGGGTGGATTAGGGAGCGATGTGGAGTGGATAAAGGGGCGATGTAGAGAGGGTTAAGGGGCGATGTGGAGTGGATAAGGGAGCGATGTAGAGTGGTTAAAGGGGCGATGTGGAGTGGATAAAGGGGCGATGTAGAGTGGGTTAGGGAGCGATGAAGAGTGGATTAAGGAGCGATGTAGAGTGGGTTAGGGAGCGATGAGGGGTGGGTAAAGGGGCGATGTGGAGTGGGTAAGGGGCGATGTGGAGTGGGTGAAAGGGCGATGTAGAGCGGGTTAGGGAGCGATGTAGAGTGGGTTAGGGAGCGATGTAGAGTGGGTTAGGGAGCGATGTAGAGTGGATAGAGGAGCGATGTAGAGTGGATAAGGGGCGATGTAGAGTGGGTAAGGGGCGATGAGGAGTAAGTTAAGGAGCGATGTAGAGTGGATAAAGGGGCGGTGTAGAGTCTATTAGGGAGCGATGTGGAGTGGATAAAGGGGCGATGTAGAGTGGGTTAAGGGGCGATGTAGAGTGGATAAAGGGGCGATGTGGAGTGGGTTAGGGAGCGATGTAGAGTGGGTAAAGGGGCGATGTAGAGTGGGTTAGGGAGCGATGTAGAGTGGATTAAGGGGCGATGAAGAGTGGTTAAGGGGCGATGTAGAGTGGGTAAAGGGGCGATGTAGAGTGGATAAAGGGGCGATGTAGAGTGGATAAAGGAGCGATGTAGAGTGGGTTAGGGAGCGATGTAGAGTGGGTAAAGGGGCGATGTAGAGTGGATAGAGGAGCGATGTGGAGTGGGTTAGGGAGCGATGTAGAGTGGATTAAGGGGCGATGTAGAGTGGGTTAGGGAGCGATGTAGAGTGGATAAAGCGGCGGTGTAGAGTGGATAAAGGGGCGATGTAGAGTGGATTAGGGAGCGATGTAGAGTGGATAAAGGGGCGATGTAGAGTGGAGTAAGGGGCGATGTAGAGTGGGTTAAGGGGCGGTGTGGAGTGGATAAAGGGGCGATGTAGAGTGGATAAAGGGGCGATGTGGAGTGGGTTAGGGAGCGATGTGGAGTGGGTAAGGGGCGATGTGGAGTGGATTAGGGAGCGATGTGGAGTGGGTTAAGGGGCGATGTGGAGTGGATAAAGGGGCGATGTAGAGTGGGTAAAGGGGCGATGTAGAGAGGGTAAAGGGGCGATGTAGAGTGGGTTAGGGGCGATGTAGAGTGGACAAAGGAGCGATGTAGAGTGGGTTAGAGAGCGATGTAGAGTGGGTAAAGGAGCGATGTAGGGTACATAAAGGGGCGATGTAGAGTGGGTTAAGGGGCGATGTGGAGTGGGTTAGGGAGCGATGTAGAGTGGATAAGGGGCGATGTAGAGTGGATTAGGGAGCGATGTAGAGTGGATAAGGGAGCGATGTAGAGTGGATAAAAGAGCGATGTAGAGTGGGTAAAGGGGCGATGTAGAGTGGATAAAGGGGCGATGTAGAGTGGATAAAGGGGCGATTAGAGGAGGTTAAGGAGCGATGTAGAGTGGGTAAAGGGGCGATGTAGAGTGGGTAATGGAGCGATGTAGAGTGGATAAGGGAGCGATGTAGAGTGGATAAGGGAGCGATGTAGAGTGGGTTAAGGGGCGATGTAGGGTGGATAAGGGAGCGATGTAGAGTGGGTAAAGGGGCGATGAAGAGTGGATAAAGGGGCGATGTAGAGTGGATAAGGGAGCGATGTAGAGTGGGTTAGGGAGCGATGTGGAGTGGATTAGGGAGCGATGTGGAGTGGGTAAAGGGGCGATGTAGAGTGGGTTAAGGGGCGATGTAGAGTGGATGAAGGGGCGATGTAGAGTGCGTTAAGGGAGCGATGTAAAGTGGATAAAGGGGCGGTGTGGAGTGGATAAAGGGGCGATGTGGAGTGGGTTAGGGAGCGACGTAGAGTGGATAAAGGGGCGATGTAGAGTGGATAAAGGGGCGATGTGGAGTGGGTTAGGAAGCGATGTCGAGTGGGTTAAGGGGCGATGCAGAGTGGATAAAGGGGCGATGTAGAGTGGGTTAGGGAGCGATGTAGGGTGGATAAAGGAGCGATGTAGAGTGGATTAAGGGGCGATGTAGAGTGGATAAGGGAGCGATGTAGAGTGGATTAAGGGGCGATGTAGAGTGGATAAAGGAGCGATGTGGAGTGGGTAAGGGAGCGATGTAGAGTGGATAAAGGGGCGATGTAGAGTGGATTAGGGAGCGATGTGGAGTGGATAAAGGGGCGATGTGGAGTGGGTAAAGGAGCGATGTAGAGTGGGTTAAGGGGCGATGTAGAGTGGGTTAAGGGGCGATGTAAAGTGGATAAAGGAGCGATGTAGAGTGGATAAAGGAGCGATGTGGAGTGGATAAAGGGG